>NW_027186948.1:136108-168482 GCF_028583685.1 Petaurus breviceps papuanus | reverse complement strand
CCTTTCTTATTATTAGGGCAGATAGAAGGAGTATATATAGACAGAGGTTATAGGTGTGAATTGAATATGAAGGGATGACATCTGAAAAAATAAAATTAAGGAGTGAGAAAGGACTGTACTTGGAGAAAGGGAAAGGAGCAGTAGAATGGAGTAAAGTATGTCACATAAACCAGGCAAGAAAAAAACTTTTACAATAGAGAAAGGGGTGGGGGGGGGGAGATGAGGGGAAGTGAGTAAACCTTATTCTCATCGGAATTGGCTCAAAGAGGTAATACCATACACACTCAATTGGGTATAGAAATCTATCTTACCCTACAGGAAAGTAGGAGGGGAAGAGGATAAGAAAAGGGAAACAGTGATAGAGGGGATGGCAGATTGGGGTAGGGAGTCATCAGAAGCAAAACACTTTTGAGGAGGGACATGGTGAAAGGACAGAGAGAAAATGGAATAAATTAGAAACAAGATAGAGGAAAATACAGTTACCAATAGTAACCATTAAACACTTTTTGAAGCAAGTTTTGTGATAAAAGCCTCATTTCTCAAACATATAGAAAACTCAGTGAAATAAATAAAAATAAGAGCCATTCCCCAATTGATAAAGAATCAAGAGATATAGGGGCAGCCAGGTAGCACAGCGAGTAAGTGCACCAGCTCAGGTGTTGGGATGACCTGGGGATGGAATCGGGGCTCAGACACTTAGCACCACACCCAGAAATAACTGACCGTGTAACCTTGAGGAAGTTACTTAATCCCGATGGCTTAAAAAAAAAAAAGAATCAAAAGATATGAACAGTTTTCAGATGAAGTAATCAAAATTGTCTATAGCCATATGAAAAAATGCTCAAACTCACTGTTGATTAAAGAAATGCAAATTAAAACAATTCTGAGCTACTACCTCATCTGTATTAGATTGGCTAATAGGACAGAAAAGGAGAAAAGGCAAATGGTGGTGGAGGTATGGGGAAAATGGGGCATTAATGCACCATTGGTAAAGTTGTGAACTGAGTCAACCACTCTGTAGAGTAATTTGGAACATTGCCCTGTTGGGATTCAGAGTTGGGAGAGCCGGTTCAAATTGTTTTTTGAAAGAATTCAATCAGACCTTCTCTTTAGCCAAAGGGAGCTTTACTAACACAAAATGCATTCAGGCCTGAGAGTTAGTAAGGAACTATTGTTTAGCCTTTGTTAGGCAATGATAAGTTACACAGCCTGTAGGAGGATGACATAATTTAAGGGTTTCTAATAGGGGTTGGAGATTTAGGCGCAGGATGAGGAAGATGGATGGCACAAAATAAGGGAGACGGAAATTTTGTGACCCAGGATGGGGTGTGGGGGGTGAAAAGGAAGTTTGTGGTCCAGTACAAGGGGAAAGTATACTTTAGGAGCCTCTCAGACTCAGGGGGGGCCTCCCAAGGTAATTAAAAAAAAGAAACTTTTTTTTTTGTTTTTGCTTTTTGGAGGACAGGGCAATTAGGGTTAAGTGACTTGCCCAAGGTCACACGGCTAGTAAGTGTTAAGTGTCCGAGAGTGAATTTGAACTCAGGTCCTTCTGACTCCAGGGCCAGTGTTCACTGTGCCACCTAGCCAGCCCAAAGAAGCAACTCTTAATATTATTTTAACCCTTAGGGCACCTCTCTATCCACGTCAGCCCAAAGCTTTATAACACCATGCATACCCTTTGGCCTAGCAATACCACTACTAGATCTATACACCAAAAGAGATTAAAAAAAGAAAAGGACCTATATGTAGAAAAATATTTATAATGGCTCTCTAAAGGTGATTAAGAATTGGAAGTTGAGGGGATGCCCATTGTCAACCTCTATTTCAGAATTGGTTAAAGAAGACAAATAGTGGTATACAGCTACAGAATTTATTCTTTATTCCCTTAAGGCTAGCGGTACTTGCACAAGGAGGCAAGGCTCCAGAACAAAAGGATAAGAGAGCTTAAATACATTTTAGGACTATCCCAATTAGGGGTGGTTGAGACAAACAAATTTATGGTCCCCATAATGGTTTAAACATTGTATGAGAAAGGAATTTCTTAATTGGATAAATACAGAAAAATAAGAAAGCTGACGAAATGTCAATTGAAATTATGATTCTGAACATCTGTGTTTCCTTTACCATTAACATTTCATAACAAGGTACATGTTCAGAAAATTTTAAGATAAGAAAAAAGTCCCATTTCTCAAGTTAATTCCCTGAGTTGAGGGTCTCCTCCTCAAGGGCCATAAAGTAGGCCTCCTCTGATTTGCTTACACAAGAAGAGGTATTCTCTAGGCTCACTCAGAGAGAAGAACAAAGCTGGGTCTATTTGGAATTTATGATCCTACTCCCAGCCTTATCTGGTCTTTGGAATGGGTGATATAACAAAAAGGAGCCTTTTAAAAATGAGACAACATAACCTGTTTGATTATTTCAGATTTTGGCCAAAATACGATATCTAATGATTATTGCCATTAATTGGAGAATGGCTAAACAAGTTGTGGTATGTGATTGTGATGGAATACTATTGTGCTATGGGAAACTGTGGGATAAAAGAGTTCAGAACCTGAGTCAGATCAGAAAACGGCTTTATTCTTCCTCATGAGACAGGGCTCTGCCCCTATAGCTCAAATTGTGTCTGCCAGGGAGACAGCAACAAGTAGAAGTAAGCCTATGGTTATATAACCTTCTAATGCAGTAACTCAATCCCCCACTGGCCTTCACTCTCATTGGTAGGGAGGCTGACCCACAACTTAAGGGCGGGAATCTATCTTGAAGACAAAGGATGGGGAAATGTGGGTCTCCAATGCAAGGTCAGGAAGGCAGTTTTATCCTTATTTGGCATATCTTGTGATGGGGTGTGGTGGGGGGCAATAGGTGTTTCAGGGGCTCTGATCAATGACCAGAGTCCTTGAGTTTGCAGTCTGGAAAGAATTCACTAGGCCCAAGCAATCTTGTGAGTCAGGACTGTAAAAGTTTATTGTTATGTTTTACAGCGGGCAAGAGGTCTTAGGGAACCTGCAAACTTAAAGAAGTCATAGGTGTAGTTTTTAAGGAGTCAGGACAGTAAATCTGGTGTCAACTATGCTAACTAGGTGAGTAAGGGTGAAATTAGGGAGGAGTTAAGGAGTGGTCAGTGCTTTTAAAGGGACATGCACTTTTAATATTAACTGAGCAGGCGTATTGCCCATAATTCACTGGGAAATAGCCCAAGGGTGGGCCACTTGGAGGTGTGGTTTTAGACAGTGTCATGTTTTACAAGATGGATGTTGGGAACCAAGGCTAACGGAGACTCAGTATGTGTATAATTGGCTAAGGAGTTAACCTACAGATAGTGCACTGAAGGATTCATAGGTGCAGCTGGCCACTATACTAAGGGGAGATAACATTTGCCTAAGCTAAAATGTTTATAGATGGTTTAGTGAAGGATTCATAGCTGTAGCTTGTTATTGTTCCAAGCAGAGATAAATAGTTCATGAATTGTTGCTGGGGAGAGTGCTGGCAGGGGGAAGGAGCAGAGTTAATGCTCTGAGGCTGGGGTGGGGATGTGATTTTACAGACTGGTTTTACAAACTGATATTACAGACATAGATCCCAAGCACTCCATCAGTAGCACTGGGGAGGGTCTCCATTGCTCTAAGTCCCAGATTCCTATAAGGTCAGGTGACTTCTAAACTTAGGCGTCGTGGATGCTGGAGCCACTCTAGATTTGATTTTTCAGAATGGGGAAACTTCACTGCAAATTATCCCTCAAAAATGATAAGTAGGGAATGCTCTCAGGAAAAGCCTGGAGAGACTTGCACGAGCTGATACAAAGTAAAATGTACTGGGTTAAGGATAACAGCAATATTGTAAGATGATCAGCTGTAACTGAATGACTAAGCTAGTCTCAGTGATCCAGGACAAGTCTGAAGGACTAATGATGAAAGGTGCTTATTCCTTCTCAGAGAAGGAACTGATGGTATCAGAATGCAGGTTGAAGCAAATTACCTGCTGTCTTGCTTTTTCTTGTTTAGTTTTGTTTCCTCTTTCCCATTTTTCATTCCAACCTATAAAATCCTTCTATATAACCTGAACAGTGTCTAATGTGAAAGTATCTGCAGATCCTATACCTGATTGTATGCCACCATTGGAGGGGGGGGAAAGGCCAGGGAGGGGTAGAAAATTTGAAACTCAAAGAACTAGGGAAGTGAATCTGGTCAACTCAACATAAATGAACAAATTAATAAAGACAAAAAAAAAGAAATATAAGCAGTGTCCACATTTTTTTTACAGTTAATTATCTAACTTAGAGTTGACAGCCTGACACACTTGCAAGTTCTGGATTAGTTGCTAAGGAATTCAAGTCATAACAAAAAGTAGTCTGAGTAATCAAGGTCAGTGCTCTCCCTCCACCTCACCAGCAATGCTGTCCTTATTATACCTATCTGTCAGCAGCAAAGCTGCTTTGGTGCTATGCTTTGGCCACTGAAAACCCTAGTCTCCCTACAAATACATTCTAGAATAGTTCCCAGAAATCAAACCTGCACTTCACTGATCTATAATTTTCAGATTCCATTCCCTTCCACTTTTTGAAAATGGGGACACTTTCCATTCTCTAATGCCCCCATGTGTTCTTTCCTGAAGAAGCAAGTCCCTCTAAGGAAGAGCCAGGAAGCAGGTAGTATATGCAATTACCACCACCACCACCATCTCAAGCACCACTACCCCTGAGACCATAAAACAAACAGCTCAGCACCTGGAGCCCAAGAGCCCATACATGGGCATCTCCCAAAACACTGATCCTGCTTCAGGATCAGCACCCACAGTCATCATTGGGGGAAGCAATTCCTGTGAACAAGGGGTCAGTCAACCACCCCCATAACCTGCTCCCCTTGGGGCAGGCAAGCCAACCTAGCTAAAGCTGTGAAGCACCTCGAGGGAAAGGTTAGAGGTGGCAGATGAAACTAAAGAAATAATCAGGAGGTATTTTGCAAATCATATGCCAGGTAAACTGAAAATCTAAGTGAAATGGATGAATATTTACAAAAATATAAAGTGTGCATATTAACAGAAGAAGAAATGGAATATCTAAATAGCCCCATCTAAAAAAAAAGAAACTGATCAAGGCAGAAGTATGTTCCCTAAGACAAAATCTCAAGGACCAGAAGGATTTATAAGTGAATTCTACCAGACATTTAAGGAACAATTCACCCCAATTCTATATAAATTATTTGAAAAATTAGGTAAAGATGGAGACCTACCAAAGTCTTTATATAACCAAATATGACTTTGATATGTAAACAAGGGAGAAAAAAGAAGAGAAGGAAAATTGTAGACCAATTTCTTTAAAGAACAACAAGAAAAGGGCGGTTAGGTGGTGCAGTGAATAGAGCACTGGCCCTGGAGTCAGGAGGATGTGATTTCAAGTCCAGCCTCAGACACTTAATACAAAACTAGCCATGTGACCTTGGGCAAGTCACTTAACTCCATTTGCCCTACCTTCCCCTCTCCAAAAAGAAAAAAAATAACAGCAAGAAACCGTTCGAAATGAAATCCTAGGAAGGAGATTACAGCAATATATCACAAAGGTCATCAGTGATGACCAGTGGAATTGATACTAGGAGTGAAGGGCTATTTCAACATTAGGAAAGCGATCAGCACAACTGACCATACAAACAACAAAACCAACAAAAATCGTGTATTTATATCAAAAGATGCTTAAAAAGGTTTTTGATAAAATACAACCCATTCCTATTAAAAACATTAGAAAGCATAGGCATCAACAGCACCTTTCATAAAATTATAAGTAATTTTTTTTTGCCTTTTGGAGGTCAATTTTGGGGTTAAGTAACTTGCCCAAGGTTACACGGCTAGTATTTTTGTGTGGGTGTTAAGTGTCTCAGGCTGGAACCGAACTCGGGTCCTCTCGACTCCAGGGCCAGCACTTTACTCACTGCGCCACCTAGCCGCCCCAGTAATTTCTTTTTAAACCAAGAGCTAGCATTACCTGCCATGAGAATAAACTTGAAGCTCTGTGAATAATAACAGGAGTGAAACAAGGTCCATTTTCACCACAATTATTCAGTGTCATACTAGAAACCCGAGTTATAGAAAGGAGTCAAGAAAAAGAAATTGGAAGAATAAAAATAGACAATGAGGAGACAAAGCTACCTGCCTTTTAAACATGATATATGGTATATTTAGAGCACCCCAGAAAATCAAACAAAAAAACTAGTGGAAACAATGAACAACTTTAGTAAAGTTGCAAGATACAAAATAAACCCACGTAAATCATCAGCATGTCTATAGTACTATCAACAAGCTACAAGCTACAACAACTACCTGAAGGAAGAGATAGAAAGAGAAATTCTACTTAAAGTAACTGCAAACAATATAAAATCCTTGGGAGTCTCCCTGCCAAGACCTACCCATGGACTATATGAAAACAAAGAGAAAGCACTCTTCACACAAATAAAGACATATCTGTACAGCTGGAGATATATAAATTGCTCATCGGTAGTCTGAGCAAATAAAAATGACAATTCTTGGGGCGGCCAGGTGGCTCAGCGAGTAAGAGCACGGGTTCCAGTGTTGGGACGACCTGGAAATCGAATCCTGGGCTCAGACACTCAGCACCACACCCAGAAATAACTGTCCGTGTAACCTTGAGCAAGTTACTTAACCCCAATTGCTTTATAAAAAAAAACATGACAATTCTACCTAAGTTAATTGACTTAATCAGTGCAACAACAATCAAATCACCAAAGACATTTTATAGCACTGGAAAAAAATAAGAGTCAAATTTATCTGGGAAGAACATAAGGCAAAGAATTTGAAGGGAATCGACGAAAAAATGTGAAGGAATGCAGTGAAGCTGTACTCGATTTGAAAGCATAATACAAAGCAATGATCATGAAAACAATCTGGTAGTGGCTAAGATATGGAGGGGTGGATCAGAGGAATAGATGTGGTATACAATACACAGTAGGAAATGACCACAGTAATCTGTGGTTTGGTAAACTGCAAGATCCAAGCTTTGCCAGTAAGAACTCACCTTTGGACAAAAATTGCTGGGAAACTGGAAAAAGCCGTTTTGCAGAACGAGGTGCAAGTTGACATGTCTTATTGTAAACCAGGATAAGGTCAAAATGGGTACATGATTTTGACATAAATGGTAAAATTATTAGTAAATCAGGGGAGCAAAGAAAAATGTACCTGTCAGATCTAAGGATAAGGGAAGACTTAATGATGAAATGAGATAGAGAGTATTATGGGAAGGGAAATGGATGATTTTGATTACATGAAACTTAAAAAGCTTTTGCAAAAAAAAGAACTAAGCCTATGTAGCAGCAAGCACTCCAGCGTCCCCAGGGTGGCTGCTCACACAGGTTCTTGGATCTGCTTTGTTAAAGGAAAGCAACTCAAAATGGGTTAACAAGCTTTCTTTAATCAGTCAAATATGTATCATTTACCTAGTTCAGGGGAAAGAGGTCAGCACCCCAAACTTCAGAATACACAGACAGAATTATCAAGACAGAAACAGATCAAGTAGACAGATTTCCAAACTGTCCAACCATTACATCCATACCAAACAACATCTGGGTTTCAAAGCCGGGGGGCCCTGGACAATGGCTTCCCAGAGTTTCATCTGATCAAATAACAGAACATTTCTCTAAGTGAGCCCCCAAAACAAAGCTACACATCAGGGCTTATATAGCCTTCTCCTGGCTCAGAGAATGTAACAACCTTATTGACTCACTGGCCAATCAAGAAGTATCTACTGAAAAACAAGCCTCCCACCCCAGGCTCCAGGTGCACTTTAGCCTAGGGGCAGGGAAGATCTTCAAAATTTACATTCCCATTACAGCCTAATACAGACAAAAGTAGAAGAAAAACAGGTAGATGCATAAAAATATGGACAGCAAGTTTCTCTGATAAAGATGCTATTTTTCAAATATCTAAGGAACTGAGCCAAAATTATTTCTTTTAAAAAATGAGTTATTCTCCAATTTATAAATGGTCAAAAATATGAACAGGCAGTTTTCAGAAAAAGAAATCAAACCTGTCAATAATTGCATGAAAAAGTGCTTTAAGTCAGTACACTTAAAGAAATGAAAACAAAACCAACTCTGAGGTACCATCTCACTCCTATTAGATTGAGTACTGTGATGGAAGAGGTAAATGACAAATGCTGGAGGGGATGTGGAAAAATTGGGAAACTAATGCATTGTTTTAGAGTTGTGAACTAGTCCCATCATTCTGGAGAAGTGTTGGGAACTATACCCTATGGACTACAAAAAATGTGCAGACCCTATCACTCAGCATGTTATTACTAGGTCTGTATTTCAAAGAGATTTAAGAAGTGGTGGGGGGAGGAAGCTATTTATAGAAAAATATCTACAGTAACTCTTTTTAGGTGGCATAGAATTGGAAACTGAGTGGATGACCATCAAACATGGAATAACTGAGTAAACTGGGACATATGATTGTGATGGAATACTAGCATGCTGTACAAAATGACAAAAAGGATGGTTTCAAAAAATCCTGGGAAGACATATATGAACTGATACAAAGTGAGCAGAACAGGAGAATAATGTACATAGCAACATTCATATTGTGTTGATGATTGACTGGAAAAGACTTAGGTACTCTGAGCAGGATGATGATCCAAGACAATTCCAAAGGACCCTAGCGAATAAATTCTGTTCTTCTTCACAGAGAGAACTGATGAACTCACCTTGAAGCATACTTTCAAAAACTTTCTTTATTTTTCTTGTATTTTTATGTGTTTCACTTTGCAACATGGCTGACATGAACATATGTTTCACATGCCTTCACATGTATAAGCAATATCATATAGCTTGTCTTCTCAAGGTGTGGGGGGGAAGGCAGAGAGGAAAAGTATTTGGAACTCATTTAAAAAAAGAATTTTAATTTTTTCTTGCTTTCAACTGGGAAATAATTAAAAATATGTAAACAGAAATTTAAAAAGGCATAATAAATAGCTGTGGGGGGGGGGCAGCTAGGTGGAGCAGGAAATAGTGCATTGGCCTTGGAGTCAGGAGGTCCTGAGTTCAAATCCGGCCTCGGACACTTAACACAAAAACTAGCCACGTGACCTTGGGCAAGTCACTTAACCCCAATTGCCCTCCAAAAACTGTAAAAAAAAACCTTAATAATAGGAAAAACATTCAGTGTTCATAGCAAGGCTATGCCAATATCATTAAAATATCAATACTACAAAAATTAATTTATACATAGATATACACACACACACACACATACAGAAATTAACAAGAAGGTGCTATACATAATAACAAAACAGTCTGAAACACAAAAGATCTACGATATCAAGAGAAATGACTGAAAGTAAGATTGATGAAGGGGGTATAGCACTTCCAGGGCACAAATTATATTATGAAGCAACAGTCAGCAAAACTATTGGTTAAAAATAGAGAAACATCTGACCTCAGACACTTAACTCTTACTACCTCTGTGACCTTGAGTCACTTAACCCCAATGGCCCTGCCTTCCCCCCTCCAAAAAAGACCAAAAAAATAGAGAAAGAGACAAAAGGTCTAGATTATAAAAGGGAAATTCAGAATGAATAGAACTCAAAAATAAAGTGCTTGATAAGGTGGAAACCATAAATTACCTAGAGAAAAATTCCCTATTTGATGGAAACTGTTTGGAAAACTAGAAATTTGGCAGAAATTAGTCTTACACCAAAAGGTACAGTTTAAGTGGATATATAACCTTAATATAAAAGATCATGGGACTAAAAAACAAAATCATGTATCTCTCACCGATATTGGTAAGAGATGTATCCTTGACCAAATAAGCAGAAGAGGCAATCACACAGTGCAAAACTGTGATGACTTTGATTGCTTAAAACCAAAAAGCTTCTGTACAAACAACATTAATGCATCAAGGATAAGAAGGTAAGTGTTTGAATGGGGAAAAAATCTTTGTATCAAATTCCTCTGATAAAAGTTTAATATACAAGGCATACAAAAAAGCATCTATGTGTATATATGTATATATATATATATATACACATACATATAAGCACAAATATATATTTATGAATGCACATACATGCATAGTAATTCCCCTGTTGATAAATGGTGAAAGGATATGAACACACACTTCTCAAAAGCACTGCAAAGTATTGACAACCACATGAAAAGGCCCCAAATCACTAATGAAAAAAAATGTGAATCAATACAACCCTAAGGATCCCCTTCACTCTCTGCAAATTGACAAAAGGGCAAAAACTGAAAAGTCAAAGTTGGAGGAGTGTGGGAAGAGAGGCACCTAATACATTGTTGGTAGAGCTGTGAAAGGCACAATCATTTTGGAAAGTAACTTGGAGTTATACAAAGAAAGTAACAAAAATGTCCATAGCTTTTAAAACAAAGACTCAGTTACTGGGCTTATACCCCAAGGGAGTCATTAATAACAAAAAAATGTCTATAGACTCCAAAATTTTTACAATAGCATTTTATATAAATATAACGTTTGTATTTTATAAACATAAAAATATTTGTGAGAGCTACACATTGGAAACAAAGCAGATGCTTCTCACCTGGGGTATGATTGCTAAACAAGGTATGGAATGGGAATAACAACAGTACTACTGTGCTTCAAGAAATGATGAGGGCACTGAGTACAGGGAAGTATAGAAAATCCTTTGTGAAGTAGGCGGAGCCAAGAAAACAGTATATATACACAGTTACTACAATTCAAATGGAAAGAACAACACACCAAAATGTTGAAAGTAAGTGAAACAAATATAATCTTAAATAAGAAGTAGGACTGCAAAGGAAACACAAGAAGATACCATCACCCTACCTTCTCTAGGAGGTGAGAGGTCCACATGTATCACTCATTGCACACCTTTTCCTGAATGCATTTTTAAATTCTGCTGGCTTTTATTCCCTCCCTAAAACAAACAAGCAGAAATACTGTCACATGGGATGGCTCTTGATGATGGGGAGAGGGAGGGATACATAAGATACCCTGTTGATATAAGAACCAGAAAACATCGATAAAAAGGTTTACAAAGAGGTCAAGGGGCAGCCAGGTGGCTCAGTGAGTAAGAACACCGGCCCCACTGTTGGGGTGACCTGGGGATCGAATCCTGGGCTCAGATACTTAGCACCACACCCAGAAATAACTGCTGTATAACCTTGAGCAAGTTACTTAACCCCAATTGCTTAAAAAAAAAAGAGGTCAAGCATTTCGAGGGTAATGATAGAGGGCAGAAGGAGGAAAGAAAGAGGTTTGGGTTAGTGATTATCAGTAACAGATCTCAAACAATACTACAGATCAGTGATTATGAAAAGAATTGTTGTTGTTGTTATTGTCTGACTTTGCCTGACCCCATTTGGGGTTTTCTTGGCAAAGATACTGGAGTGGTTTGCCATTTCCTTCTCCAGCTTATTTGGCAGATCAGGAACTGAGAGAAACAGGCTTAAGTGACTTGCCTAGGGTCACACAGCTAGGAAGTATCTGAGAGAATATTTGAACACAGAAAGATGAATTTTCCTGACTTTAGGCCCAGTGGGACACCTAGATATCCAGACAACAGTTAGAACTTATTAAAAATTGAGAGTTTCATCACTGGAAAAGATAATGTTTGTAACATAAACAAGCAAATAAAATAAAATAGTATTTAACAATTCCAAAGACAGCAGATTGGGGGAGAGAGGGGAGGACAATACTTCTTCAATTAAAAAAAAAAACAGATGGGATAAGAGAAAAGCAATTTGGCAGAAATTTGATAGGATATCAACACCTCAAACCACATATTAAATTAAATTACAAATGGATACATGAATTAGGTGTAAAAGGGGAATCAATAGCAAAGTAAAGGCACAAGGAGGAAACTACTTTTCACATGGATGGATAGGGAAAGAGGTTGAGATAGAAGAATCAATGGAGAGGATCACAAGAAATAAAATGGATGATTCTGCTTCCATTAAGTTGAAATGTTTTTGCAAAAACAAATTGAATTTAGTTAAATGAGTAAAAACATCTTTGCAGTAAAGTTCTCTAAAGACTGTTGCATATGCAAAATAGAGAGGGAACTGATGCTAATTTCCAAGATAATGAGCCATTCTTTAATAAGTTAAAGGATATGAATAGGAAGTTTTCAAAGGAAGAAATCCAAGCTATCAATAGCCCTATAACAAAATGCTCCAAATCCCTCAGAGTGAGAGAAGTGCACATTAAAACAATTCTCTTCTTTCTGCATGTAAATCATAGAGATTCACAGGTCCAGGGACAGTTCCCTCTTCCAGTTCAACAATAAAGTGTCTGGAAACACCCCTTTCACCAGGTTCTGATTCAAACCAGAACAAAAGGAAATATATGATTAAATTAAAAGACACCAGGCAGAGGCAGGCCCAGAAGGCGCAGCTGGCAGACACAGAGGCAGGCCCGGAAGGCGTGGCCGGCAGAGATAGGCCTGATCAACTCAGAGGGCAAGTCCTCCCACCAACCACAAGGGCCACTACCAGGCATATCGCCAAAAGTTTGGGACTGGAAAGAGAAAGGTAAGAACCAAATGCAGGGCCCCTGTCCAGGACAGCAAATCCTCCTGGGGCTACCACTTCATAGCACAGAACTTTAAAAAAAAAATGCCCCTATCAGGACCTCCAAAGACCAAGATGACAGAGTGAACCTCACCTGCTGCAACCCCTCCCCCCTAACCCTGAAAACATAGTAACTATTGCCCCAGGGCAAAACCCTCTACAGTAAAGGCTTGGGATCCCTAGAGGAAGGCCATGGCTAGGGCCCTGCTTAAAAATTGGTAGAAAGAAGACTACAAAGACAAAGACTCTGGAGTCCTACTATCCTCAGAGGGAGACAATGTGGACTCCACACTCACAGCTGAAACATCAACAGGGAATGGGTCCCAAGCACAGAAAGCTCTCCTAGATGAGATCAAAAGGAACTTTGAAAATGAGAGAGATTGAAGACAAAATGAATAATTCTCTCAAAACCCAAATTGCAGAATTAGAAAAACATTACAATGAAGAAAACATCTCTCTAAAAAAAGTGTAGGATATGGATAAGGAGCTCCAAAAATTAACCAAGGAAACTGATTTGCTAAAAACTAGAATCAACTAAATTGAAACAAATAACTCTATGAGGAACCAAGAATTAGTCAAACAAAACAACAAGAATCAAAAATTAGAAAAAGAGGTAAAATACCTCAAAGAAAAAATAACTGACCTGGAAAACAGATCCAGGAGAGATAATCTGAGAATCATAGGCCTACCAGAAAATCATGATGAAAAAAATTTGCCTGGACAACATTCTCCAAGAGCTCATTAAGGAAAACTGCCCTGAGATACTAGAACCTGGGGGTAAAATAGAAATTGAGAGAATCCACCGGACACCTGCTGAAAGAGATCCCAAACTGAAAAGTCCTTGAAATGTTGTGGCCAAACTCCAGAACTAACAGATAAAAGAGAAAATACTTCACGCGGCCAGAAAGAAACAATTCAAATATCGCGGGTCCACATTGAGGGTCACACAGGATTTGGCAGCCTCTACACTGAAAGATCAGAGGCAATGCAATACAATTTTCTGGAAGGCAAAAGAGCTCAGGTTACAACCAAGGATCACATACCCAGAAAGACTGAGCATATTCTTCCAGGCAAAGAGATGGTCATTCAACAATATAACAGAGTTCCAGAACTTCCTGTTAAAAAAGCCAGAACTCAATGGAAAATTCAACCTCCAATTACAAGATGCAATAGTGACATAGAAAAGTAAACAAGGAAAACACACACACACCCTGCTATTTGATAAGAGCAAACTGGTTATAGACAAGTAGAGGGTAAGAGTATAAAATACACAAAATGACGATTTAAAAAAATCTTATTAAGGGCTACAAAGGGACTGCAATGGAATAAAGGGAATGAATGAAGTGGAAAAGGATAAATTATTCTACACAAAGAGGCATAAAAACAGTATAGCAGAGGAAAAGAAGGGAGGGAGATGGGAATTATATGAGCTTTTCCCTCATTGGTTCTGGTGCAAGGAGGGAATAACATCCAGTTAAGCATAGGACTCCATGGAGAAGAAACACAAAAAGTATCATTTTAGAGGGAAAGAGGGGAGGAAGAGGAGCTTTGCATGAGATTTGTTCCTGTCACTCTTGGTGTGAAGAAGAAATAACATTAAGTATAAAAATATCCTACAGGCAGTAGGAGGGGGAAAGGGCTATGAAGGGGGGGTTAGTAGGGAGGGAAGAAGTAAGGGGAAAGGGGAGGAAAAGGGAGGGGGGCTGATAAGGGAATAACGAGGGAGGCGGTGGTCAAAAGGAAAACTATTAAGGGGGGGAAGGGAGAAGGGGGGAAAATATGAACATTAACAGGGGTGGGAATAGGATGGAGGGAAAGAAACAGATAACAATCATAACTGTAAATGTGAATGGAATGAACTCTCCCATAAAACGGAGACGGATAGCAGAATGGATTAGAAATCATAATCCTGGGAGTGGGGGGGGGGGGCCAAACTGGCGGAGTAGAAGCACGACCTTCCTTTGGCTGTGACTTCCACCTTCCCCAATCCATGTAAAAAGGGGACTCTAAACAAACTTTGGAGCTGCAGAACCCACAAAATGACACAGAGAAGCTAACTTCCCACTGAGAACAGCCTGGCAGGCTGGGAGTGCTCAGGCAGGCTGGGAATGCTCAGGCAGCCGAGCCCAGCCCCACGCCAAGGCTTTAGCCCCAGGGGGGCCTGACCAGCTGTGGGCAGAGAGACTCCAGATCAGCAGCAGCTGTGGCCATTTCCAGATTTATCAACACATAGATTTGAAGGACAAAGTGAGAGGTCAGTGCAGTCTGGACTTTGGGACCAGTAAGTGGGAGTGCTTAGCTTTTACCCCTGGGGTGAGAGGCCACTGAGAAGCTGGCACAGCCAGCCAGTGCCACGTGGCAGTTTCAGCTCCTGGCCTGCAGAGTGTAGGGGAACCAAGCACCAGTCTGAGGGGTAATTGCTCTTGCTTTAACCTGCTTGGATCTGGATTGCAGTCTAGGGTGGAGGTCCTGGGGTGTGTGTCAAGCTTACCAGAGCATGTGGAGGCCTCAGAGAGGGCACCTATCTAATACCTCCAGAAGCTGAGAAAACCCCAGCATTTGGGACAAAAGCTTCCCTGTCTGGTGGCAGAGTCCTACTGTGGCAAAAAGCCCAGGGGTCAAGTAATTGAGTGGCAAAATAAGCAGACAAAGCAAACAAAGCAGACAGAAGATTCCAACATTACACTCCTATTTTGGGGACAAAAAGGAGCAAAGCATGGAACAGGAGGAAAACAGTGAAGTCAGAACTCCTGCACCAAAAGCTTCAAAGGAAAATACGAGCTGGTTACAGGCCACAGAAGACCTTAAGAAGCAGATAAGAGAAGTGGAGGAAAAATTGGGAAGAGATATGAGAAGAATGCAAGAAAATAATGAAATGAGAGTCAAAAGCCTCACTGAGGAAAATAACCCTTTAAAAAACATACTTACTCAAATGGCAAAAGAGGCTCAAAAAGGCAATGAGGAGAAGAATGCCTAAAAAAATCGAATTAACCTGATGGAAAAAGAATCTCAAAAGCTCAATGAGGAGAATCATAGCTTCAGAATTAGATTGGAGCAAATGGAAGCTAATGACTTTATGAGAAATCAAGATGCTGTTAAACAGATCCAGACAAATGAAAGAATAGAAGGCAATGTGAAATATCTCATGGGAAAAACCACTGACCTGGAAAATAGATCCAGGAGAGATGATTTAAAAATTATTGGACTACCTGAAAGCCATGATCAAAGTAAGAACCTAGAAATCATCCTCCAGGAAGTTCTCAAAGAAAACTGCCCTGATGTTTTAGTACCAGAGGGCAAAATACAGGTTGAAAGAATCCACCGATCCCCTCCTGAAAAAGATCCCAAAAAGAAAACTCCTAGGAATATTATAGCCAGGTTCCCAGATTAAGGAGAGAATATTACAAGCAGCCAGGAATAAACAATTTGAATATTGTGGAAACACAATCAGGGTAACCCAGGATCTGGCAGCTTCTACACTGAGGGATCAACTGAGGGCTTGGAATATGATATTCCGGACATCAAAGGAGCTGGGATTAAAACCTACACAGTCACCTACACAGCAAAACTGAGTATCATGTTTCAGGGGAAAATATGGTCATTCAGTGGAACAGAGGACTTTCAAGCATTCTTGCTGAAAAAAAAGAGTTGAATTGAAAATTTGACATTCAGATACAAGAAGCAAGAGAAGCATGAGAAGGTAAACAGGGAAAAGAAATCATAAGGAACTTATCAAAGTTTATCTATTAACATTGCTACATGGAAAAACAATAATTGTAACTTATGAAACTTTTCTCAGTAGTTGAAGGGATTAGAAATATATATGTCTATATATGAGTATATATGGGCATATGAATACATATGTGAATGTGTGTATATATGTTTACAGGTATACATAGATAGAGGGCACAGAACCAATTTAACAGGAAGGGATGATACTTAAAAGGTGAAATTAAGAGGTGAGAGGAATATAATGAGAGGAGATGGGGAGAGACAGATTGGGGTAAACTATCTCATACAGAAGAGGCAAGGGAAAATGGTTACAATGGAGGGGAAGAATAGGAAGGCAAAAGGGAATGGGTCAACCTTATTCCCATTGAATTTGGCTTGAGGAGGGAGTGAAATAAACACTAAATAGGGTATCTCACCCTCCAGGAGAGTAGGGGGGGAGGGGATGAGAGGGGGTATGATGGAAGGGAGGGCAGGCTGGGGGGAGGGAAGTTGGAAGCACCCACTTTTGAAAAGGTATGGGATCAAAGTAGAGAATAGAACAAGTGGGAGGCGGGATAGGAGGGAGGGAAATATAGTCAGTCTTTTACAATATATCTACTATATTATTGTTTTGCATTAGCCACACATGTACAACCTATACTGAACTGCTTATCTTCCCAGTAAAGGTGAGTGACAAGGAAGGAAGGGAATGAATCTGGAATTGAAAGTTATAAATTCAAATATATATGTATATATATATATATATACACTATTATTAATACCATCTTGAATGTAATTGGGAAATAAGATATATAGGCACTGAGGCGTAGAGATCCACTGGAAAAGTCAAAAGGGGTATGGGAGAAAATATGGGAGCGAACAGATTGTAGGAGAGGATATCCTGTGGGACTGCTATTTTGGGGCTGTGGGCAGGGGAAAAACGGGCAGAAAATTTGTAACTCCAAATATGGCGGAAACGAATGATGTAAATCAGAAGTTAATAAAGCATTAGAAAAAGAAATCATAATCCTACAATATTCTGTTTACAAGAAACACATCTGAAACAGAGGGAAACACACAGGGTAAGGGTAAAAGGCTGGAATAAAATATATCATGCCTCAGCTAAAGTAAAAAAAAAAAAAGCAGGGGTAGCAATCCTTAATCAACAATAAAGGTAGCAAAAACCACATGATCATCTTAGGAGATGCAGAAAAGGCTTTTGACTAAATACAACATCCATTCCTATTAAAAACATTAGAAAGTATAGGAATAAATGGAACCTTCCTTAAAATAATAGGTAGCATCTATTTAAAGCCATTAGCAAGTATTATATGTAATGGGGAGAAGCTAGAAGCATTTCCCATAAGATCACGGGTGAAACAAGGGTGTCCATTATCACCCCTCTTATTCAATCTCGTACTAGAAATGTTAGCAGTAGCAATTAGAGAAGAAAAAGAAATCAAAGGAATCAAATTAGGCAAAGAAGAGACCAAGCTTTCACTCTTTGCAGATGATATGATGATATACTTAGAGAATCCTAGAGAATCAAGTAAAAAACTACTTGAGACAATAAATAAATTTGGCAAAGTGGCAGGATATGAAATAAACCCACATAAATCCTCGGCATTCCTATATAATTCCAATGAAATTCAACAGCAAGAGATAGAAAGAGAAATCCCATTCAAAGTTACTGTAGACATTATAAAATATTTGGGAATCTACCTGCCAAAACAAACCCAGGACCTATATGACCACAACTACAAAAGACTTTTCACACAAATAAAGTCAGATCTAACCAATTGGAAAAATATCAATTGCTCATGCCTGGGTCTGTAATAGACACTGAGATATAACAGGACAGCTAGGCCAATTATAATTTGATAGGAATGTTTATTAACTGGCCGGGACTGCCTCTCAGACCAAAAGACAGCCTCGAGCTTTCTGTTAGACATAATTTCATAGACAATGTGATTGCTGGCAACAGAATATATTTCTAAGGGGTTAGCATTGTTTCCATTGAGGCGAAGCTTTCTCTGTATTATTCTTATTGAGGCAAAACATTCTCAGTATTATTCTTATTGAAAGAAAGCCTTAGTATTATTTCTACTGAAGCGAAGCGAAGCCATAGTTCCTTAGCAAAGCCTTGGATACAAACATAAACAGACCTGAATCCGTGGGAATCTGTGGCATGTTTTAGCAACACAGGTGAAACATTTCTTTACTATTGAAGCCTATTAGGTGGTTTCCAAGGAACCCAGTAGGGGTCCCCTCTAGCAGGTTTAAGGGAGCTCTAGTGTATAATTTCTGGTGGGCACTTCACTCCCCCCTGGACTCTTCTCAGAAATGCAGTGATGTAAGGCAATCCCAAAAGACTCATGATGGAGACAAATGTGTGCATCCATAGAAAGAACTAGAAAGAACTGAGTTTATATCCAGATGGAAGCAAAATACTTGAACATTTTCCTTTTCTTGTTTGGTTTTATGTTCTCTTTACCATTTTTCATTCCATCTGATACAATCCGTCTTTATATCCTGAATAATGTATAATGTGAAAGTTTTGACAGATCCTATACTTGACTATATGCCGCCATGGGGGGGGGAGGGGGATAAAATGTGAAACTCAAGGAATTGTGGAATTGAATCCTGTAAACTAAAAGGAAACAAGCAAATTAATTGTAAAAAAAAATGAATTAAAGGATATGAAACAAAGGTGATCAGGAGAAGGGAAGGGGATTGGTTCTTACAGTGTCTTCCCTCTCCCCAACTCAAGGCCTCCAGGGAAGCTGGAGGTTTCCCTCCCGACCCCCCACGTCCCACTTAGACTGAAGAAAGTAAGACATGGCCTTACTCTGTGGCCATGGCAAACCACTTAAACTTTCTAAGCCTTAATTTTCATATCTATAAAATGGGAATGAAAATAAAACCTAGACAAAGTAAATTCCACTGTGGTTGTAAGGTTCAAATCAGATGTTTGCTAAGTGCTTTTCACACCATGGCACCCCACAGAAGTATTTATTGTCATCACTATCATTCATCTGTTAGCGGTCCTGATGGAGTTTACATCTCATGCGACTGATTCTTTTCTAGCTAATGTTCTTCAGATCACTGAACAGAATTACTGTCTATTCTACCTCAATCAAAGTACTGGGATGTGAACGCATCTGCTGCAGCTCCCTGAATACATCTTTAGGGCAATTCTGGGAGGAGACAGGACTTTGGGGATGCCATGTTCCTCACCCGGGTCCCACATGGTTTTCAGGTCTTCCCCTGGGTCTCTATATGTTGCAAGGTTTTCATTCAGGCAGGTTAGAAATTAGGAACACAAGCTATGCTATTAAAAACATTGTTCTCTAATGTTTATGGATCAATGTTGTTTCTAGGACATGGGGGTGATAGTTTTGTTCCATGACAATGTTCCAGTTCCGGTACAATTTATTTTTGAACTCCCAAGAATATCCTGAGGTCTCCATTTGTAACAGGAACATTTGTCCTCTGTTCACTTTTGAAAGATACTCAGCTTCTGATGGATAATTCCAGTCACCATTTCAAGCCTTGCTTAGTAGCCATTAGGAACTAATGTTTTACAACCTGCAATGAAGAGCTGCTCCACTTCTCCCATTTGTTTCCATAGTCTGTGCTGATTGCTAAATCTGGGCTCCTGAAGTACAACGTAGAATTTCTGCTGACAATGACCTATGTGGGATTGCCATCAGAAGCCCCTCCAATTCTATAACCAAACCCACATGACAAACACGGGGTCCGTGGTTCTCTGTACACTCAGTGGTGGTGAATTCCTGTGGAATGTCACCTGTGGAGCACCTCTTGACTTGACTCTTGGATCTTTGCTATTTTATAGGATTCCCCCAGAGACTGGCCGCTTTCAGATACACTGGACACATCCAGGTCCATTATGAAATGAACATTATGGAATACTGCAACAATGCTGTAACAAATGGTATATGTGATATCGTACAGATAAACATGAAAATATCTGTGTGAATTGATACAAAGTGAATTAAGCAGAGCCAAGGAAACAATATATACACACAACACCTGCAATGGAAAAAAATGACACAAAAAATTAAAATTACCTGTAACAAATTGTTGAAGATCATAGTGGGACTGAAAAGAAAATAGGAGAAGACACCATCACCCATGCACACTCAGGAGGTGAGAGGTCCACTGGTGTCACACACTGCACGCCTTTTCCCCAATGCATCAGTCAGCTGTCCTGGTGTAATGGAAATGCAAATTTAAAGATTTTCCCTGCCCCTAGGCTGAAGTGCACCTGGAGCCTGGGGTGGGAGGCTTGTTTTTCAGTAGATACTTCTTGATTGGCCAGTAGGTCAACAAGGTTGTTACATTCTCTGAGCCAGGAGAAGGCTATATAAGCCCTGATGTGTAGCTTTGTTTTGGGGCTCACTTTGAGAAGTGTTCTGTGATTTGATCTGAATTCTGGGAAGCCATTGTCCTGAGCCCCCCGGCTTTGAAAAACCCAGATGTGGAAACCCAGATGTTGACTGGGTATGGATGTAATGGTTGGACAGTTTGGAAAGCTGTCTACTTGATCTGTTTCTGTCTTGATAATTCTGCCTGTATACTTTGAAGTTCGGGGTGCTGACCTTTTTCCCCTGAAGAAGGTAAACGATATATGTCTGACTGATTAAAGTAAGCTTGTTAACCCATTTTGAGTTGCTTTCCTTTATCAAAGCAGATCCAAGAACCTGTGCTGGCAGCAAACCCTGAGGACGCTTGGGGTGCTTGCCGCTACACCTGGCTCTTCCTTTTCTTCCTAAAACAAGAAATACTATTTGTCACATGGCATGGCTTTCAAAGATGGGGAGAGGGAGGGATACATGTGATACCCTGGTGATGTATGTAATAGAAAACATCATTGAAAATGTTTAAAAAGAGGTGAAGCATCTCAAGGTTAATAATGGATGGAGGGAAGGAGGAAAGAATGAGTTTTGGGGTTAGCGATTATCAGTAGCAGAACTCAAACCATGCTACAGATCAGTGATTATGAATATATATACATATATATAACCTTCTTCTTTAAACCAGTCTGACTTTTCCTGACACAATTTGCAGTTTTCTTGGCAAAGATAATGGAGGGAATCACCATTTCATTCTTCAGCTCATTTGAAAGATGAAGAACTGAGGGAAACAGGGTGAAGTGACTTCCTGAGGTTCACACAGCTAGTAAGGGTCTGAGGGCAGGCTTGAACTCAAGAAGATGAGTGTTCCTGACTTCAGAACCAGTGGGACACCTAGCTGCCTGGAAAACAATTGGAAACTTGTTAAAATGCGAGAGGTTGATTAATGGAAAAGTTTAAGTTTGCAATGTACAGAAGGAAACAAATAAAATAACTTATTGTTCAATAAATCCAAGACAACAACTGTTGGGGTGGGGACACTATTTGATTAAAAAAAACCCAGATAGGATAAGGGAAAATCAATTTCCCAGAACATCAATAGGAGACCAATACCTCACACCACCTATCAAATTAAACTACCAATGGATACATGAATTAGGCCCAAAAGGGGATTCAACAGCAGTTAGAGAAGCAAGGAGGAGACGTTATGACAGAACAAGCTATAGAGACAATCACAGAAAATAAAATGGATGTTTCAGCCGCTATGGAGTTGAAATATTTTTGCACAAACAGATCAAATGCAGTTAAAATGAGAAGGGTGACAGGTAGGAGGCATAAAACATCTTTGTAGCAACATTCTCTAAGGACTGTTGCATATGCAACATATAGAAGGACCTGATTCCAGCGTCTAAGATTAAGCCCCATTCTCCAAGAGGTCAAAGGAACAGGGAGGTTTCAAAGGAAGAAATCCAAGCTATCAATAGCCCTAAGACACAATGCTCCAAATGCCTCATAATGAGAGAACTGCATATTAAAACCACTCTGTTCTTTCAGTCTGTAAAACACAGAAATCTGCTGGTTCAGGGACAGGGCCCTCTTTTGGTTCAACAACAAAATACCTCTAAATTCCCCTTTCACCTCGTTCTGGTTCAAACTCAAACAAAATATAATCAAAAACAAATAGACCATTTAATGAAGCACCACTAAACAAAAGATCTGGAGAAGGGGAGGGGAAGAGTTCCTACAGTTTCTCCTCTCTGCAGCCCTGATGAGAAGCCAAGGAAGGGAAGGAGTTAGGAAGAAAGGATGGAAATCTCCACTGGAGGAGGGGAGAGAGGGAGAGAATACTTCTAAGATTTCCTCTTGCAGGCCTCTACCACACCCCGCCCAACCCCTCAACCCCCCACACCCTAAGCCCCAGACATTCAGAAAAAGGGCTGGAAAGGTGGGAAGCCCCAGACAGAAGCAGCCCAGGAGGAGAAGGCACACAGAGGCTCACCCCAGAAAAGTCACACCCATAATACACACCCCAGCACCCCCTGTATCAGCAATGCCATATTCACAATGCCTATGGAAATTACAGATATGCTGATGTAATTATCCATCACAAAATACATCAGGCTTACTATATGGGGGATTAAGCTAGAAAATTTATTAAAATGCCAAAAGACTGAGTCCCAAAACCAGAAAGTGAAGGCAATCAGAGTAGTTATGAAATTGGCACAGGTAGATAAAGTAGAAAGCACCTACAATCTCAAGCCTTTAAAACAGAACAGGCTACCTCAGGCAAAGGTCCTCCTCTCCCCACTCACAGCAACCACCCAGAGTCCAGGAAGCGTGCTCCCAGCAGCTCCTGCCCCTGGCAATCCTCAGAAGGAGTCCTTAGCAGAAATTCTGGCTGACTCAAAAAGGGCTTCACGCTGCCGCTACCTCTGCTGCTGCTGCTGCCGTCGCTGCCACTGCTAGCCACCGCAGGAACTCTAGCTTGGCTTCCGCTTCCTCTTGCTCCACCCCTTCCTGCTACCTCAGCAAGTCCAATGGGGCATGGAAGATCTTTAAATCCCATAACCCTTACATTCGGCCCCAAGATCTTTCATGTCCCTTATTTGGCAAAAATACAGTAGGAATAACTTGTGTCAACAAAATTTCACAACACTATAACATGAATAGCACACAATAAAGACAGAAAACCATAATTTAGAGTGGGGCTTGAGCACAAGCTGCCCATCATTCCCCCCACCCCGAACAAATGGGGCCCCAAAATCTTGTGGTAAGGGGTGAAAGTCTCTTCTTCCATGGCTACTTGCTGCCTAAATCGGATGTAGAGCTGTCCCTGTCCTAAGGGGTCCCATTTGAGAGGTCAGTTCTTAATATGCTTGATGCCAGGTCCAAGGGTGACACATCACAGTTGCAGACAGGGGGTGACATCCAGCTTAAGCTATTAGGGATCTACAGGTGGAGGATACCAAGCCTGAGGAAACAAATCTAGCAAACAAGGTGAACAGACAAAAAATCAAGGAGAAGCAAAGAGACAATAACCAGACTATTGTAGCCTCACTCACGGTAGAATAAATGACTTAAGGGTACAAATTTGTAATCATCTTCTCCAGAATAAACAATAGTTACAGTGTTATCCCTCCCATATGCTATAATCTCTGCAGCCTTTGGAACATCATCTGGCTTCCGTTTTACCCATACTTTAGCTCCTGATTTTATTCTATCAGTAGAACCAAATCCTTCAGTTCCTGTGACAGTTATTTTGGAAGGAGGGTCAGTTTTTACAAGTGGCATTGTTTTACAAGGAACGATAATCACTTGAACTATCCTATCATTCTTGTGAATCTGTATGGGCCCTTCACCTAAATTCTGGAATGTTACAACAATTTCTCCTTGATAATTAGAATCTATTACTCCAGCCAATACATGTATTCCTTGAGCTGCTAATCCTGATTTGGGTAAAATCTGTCCAAAGTGATTTTTAGGGATTCTTATGCATATCCCAGTGGAGATTTTTCTTATTTCTTTTCTGTCCAACCAAAAGTCCTCTAAACAATGTACATCATACCCCACTGAACCAGGTGGTCCTGGGTACAGTGCTGGGACATCCGGCCTCAAGGTCCAATACTCAATATTTGGGATCTTGTGTGTTTGTTGTTTTCTAATTTGCAGATTGGGGGTCATCATTCTGGCTAGAGGTGTACTTCCTCCCAATGGTCTATTATTCAAATTACGCAAAGCCATGAACAAATTATCCTTCCAATGTTGATATGAACTATTGGAACTTAACTTTCTCAACTGCCCTTTCAGTAATCCATTCATTCTTTCAATTAACCCAGATGCTTCTGGATAATATGGAATATGATATATCCATTTTATATTGTTTAGTATACAATACATCTTCATTTCATTGCCTTTGAAATATGACCCATTGTCACTTTGAATCTGCATTGGGGTTCCATAATATAGACTTATGAGATCTAGAGCTT
The DNA here is from genome assembly GCF_028583685.1 of Petaurus breviceps papuanus. Lineage (NCBI taxonomy): Eukaryota > Metazoa > Chordata > Mammalia > Diprotodontia > Petauridae > Petaurus > Petaurus breviceps. The sequence goes on along the minus strand of NW_027186948.1, from coordinate 143,843 downwards.
TACAAATGTTTTTCTGGGTTGCATTCTTATAAGGTGTAATGTAATTGCCAAGGAAAGGCAACTTCCCAAGGTTCAAAATACCAGCATAGGTGCTCTCCATTTTATTCAGTGACAAACCAAGAACAGAGCAGGTCAAAACATGACATCATTAAAAATACAGCATTTACTAAATGTGATTAAATAATCTCCAAGGACTACCCCACCCCAGGACCTTCCAATCATTCAATCAATTACAAAGTCCCTGGTCTAAATACTTCTCCACCCCTAGGCTATACCTTTATTTGTCAATCACAGAGCACAAAAAGGTCAAAAGTTCCCCACCCCTGGATCTCAATTGAATCTACCCCAGAGTTACAGCAAGTTTAAACACAGCACTTAATACCCAAATGGAGGTCTTTTCTTCATCTTGACATGAGTCAAGTTCTCAGCAATCTTAGTTCCTGGGGAGACAAGGCTTAGTAAGGCCACAAGATACGTTGCCAGTCCCTTCATTAATTCATCCTCTGTCTGTAGAACAGTCCTAGAACCCCTGAAAACAGTAGCAAAGCCCTCTCCCAGGATTTCTGTAAACTTACAACAAAAAATCCTTCTTCAGGGCTTCTGAACCAACAGAAAGGTTCCCAGACCCCTGCAACAACAGCACTGTCCTTCACCAGTGGACAGTATTCATTCTGTCTGCAGGGCAGTCTCCAGACCCCTGCAACAACAGCACTGTCCTTCACCAGTGGACAGTATTCACTCTCTGTCTGCAGGAGAGTCTCACGGCTTCTTAGCGAACAGCCAGGTTCCAGGACTTCTTCAACAGGCCTGTCTTTCACCAGTGGACAAATCTGGCAAAACAACATCAAAACAGCAGACAAAGTACCAGCAAAACAGCCATGTCTCCTCAGTCCTTAGCAGCTCAGGGGGCAGGTCTCAAAATTCCAGGGCAATTCAAAGCGGCCACCAGCAATTCTCTTAGTCTCTCTCTCTCCACGAGGTGCTGCTTCCAAAAAAAAGTTCTTCTGCCTCTCCCTTGTCTCTCCAAATCTACGTCACCAGCTCCTCCCAGTTCAGGACTTTCTTTTCACATCAACAAGTCCATCCCACAGGTGGGATTAACAAGCTCTGGGTTTTAACACAATCAATTTGAAAACCAAGCCAATACAGGGGAATCTTTAAATACCATTACTATCACATAAGGACAAGCTACTAGTACACCTGAATAGGTGTCAACACAAGTACATATAAATCTGCATCCTTTATCTAGTGGTAGTGGACCAATATAATCTATTTGCCAGATTTGGGCTGGGACTCTTCCTCCTCTCCAGTTACTACCTGAGGAACAGTTTGCTCCTTTTCCAATTGACATATATGATATTCTTCTGCTATCTGTTTTAACAGTGAATGAGAGATACTAATACCTCGATCTTGTGCCCACTGGTGTGGAGCCTGGACCCCCAAATGGCCTGCTGTTTGGTGGACCCATTTTGCTAATACCGGATCATCACTTGTTGTCAAAGTAGGGACAATATGTTCAGTAGCAATCTTTGCCAGTCGATCAGCATGAGCATTGTACTCACCATCTAGATGAAAAACTGACAAGTCAGTGACCAAAGACATGTTCCAGATATCTTCCCGTAATTCTTTGCCCCAGACTTGTTTGCCATGAATTTCCCAATTTTCATTTTTCCACATGGGCATCCATGTAGCTAACCCATTAGCTACCGCCCATGAATCAGTGAATATATGACACTGTCCTCCTTGTTCTATTTTGAAGGCTTGATATACTGCCATAAAGTCAGCATATTGGCTACTTGCACCTATCCCAGTACTTTCCAAAGTCCTTCTAGTACATGGGTTATAGGCCACTGCTTTCCAATGTCTTTTTTGGCCCAAATATTTTGCTGTCCCATCAGTAAACCATGCATGTCTCTTTTGTTCCTCAGTTAATACATCATATCCCTCATTCCATTTTACAGTGGACTGTACCAAGTGTCGCTTTGGCTCAGGGGGTGTGTCATTCCTCTCAATTTCTATTTTTGCTACAGATTCATGTAGATCAGAGACTCCGCTTTTGCCAGTTTTCGCTCTATTTTGAATATACCACTTCGATTTGATTATACTAGCCTCTTGGGCATGTCCAATTCTGTGAGAAGCTGGGGTACTCATTACCCAGGTCATAATCAGGATTCCAGGTCTTAATATCACTTCATGGCCCAGAGTCAGTTGTTCAGTCTCCACCAAAGCCCAATATGCAGCTAACAACTGCTTTTTAAAAGGTGTATACTGGACTCCAGATGAAGGGAGTTTCCTACACCAAAATCCCAAAGGTACATTTCGGCTTTGTTGTTTTTGCCATAAGCTCCAGTTTGCATAGTCATCTTGTACAGTCACTTGCAATTCCACTGGACCATTTTGCATGGGCCACAAATCTAGGGCCAATTGTATGGCAGCCTTGGCTTCTTCAAAAGCTTTACTCTTCTCAAGTCCCCAATCGAATTCATACTTCTTCCGTGTGACTCTATATAAAGGTTTTAAAATCCGTCCCAAATGTGGAATGTGGTGCCTCCAGTATCCAAACAATCCTATGAACTTTTGGGCCTCCTTCTTATTGGTAGGGGTAGGAAAATCCTGAATCTTTTGTTGGGCTTGAGCAAGAATCTCCCGTAGCCCCTTGTTCCATTGTATAACCAAAAATTTCACATTTTGAGCTGGTCCTTGAACCTTTGCAGGGTTAATTTCCCACCATTTACTTTTCATATGCTCAATTATAAGAGTAAACCTCCTTTCCACTTCTTTCGCATCTTTTCCCTGTATCATGATATCATCAATGTCATGGGTAAGCTGTACACCAGGTAGCTTTAATTCATCCAACTGTTCAGCCACAATCCTGTGACAAATAGTGGGGCTATGTATGTACCCTTGTGGCAAGCGGGTGAAAGTATATTGTCTACCCTGCCAAGTGAAAGCGAAATGGTCCCATTGTTTAGTGTCTATTGGGATGGTGAAGAAGGCATTTGCCAAGTCAATAACTGCATACCAAGTCCCATCATATTTCTGGATCCTTTCCATTAAGGTGATGGTATCTGGAACACCAGCATACAAAGAAGGAGTCACCTTATTCAACTGTCTATAATCCACAGTCATTCTCCGTGTCCCATCTGATTTTCTTACTCGCCAGACAGGATTATTCCATCTTTTGGTAGTAGGGACTAACACTCCTGCTTCAACATATTCCTTTATAGTAGTGGTAATTTCATCTTGCCCACCTGGCACACGATACTGTTTTAAAGTAATTACTTCAGAAGGTTCAGGTAAAGTGATTGGGTCCATTTTTAGTTTTCCCACTAAAACTGTATTAATTCCTGTCTTCCTTACAGCACATTGGTATCTCCCTTCAGGTAAATTAAGAGTCATGCCTCTCAATACATCTATTCCAATGATGTATTCAGGAATGGGTACAACAACCACAGTATATTCCTTCTTAGGTAACTGCCCAATTTTCATTGTTATTTTAACCTGTCTGGCTGATATTTCAGTGCCTCCTAGACCTGTGATGGTAATAGGAGTTCCATGTTTAAACTTATCAGGGTTTCCATAGATAAGTGTGGCCTCAACCCCAGTATCAAGCAGTGCCCTAGTCACAGTAGTTGATCCATTCTTCCAATATATTGTTAAACCAATATAGGGTCTGCAATCTCTTCTGCATATTTCTTTTCTCTGGGCTGGGGCTATCTCCTATTCCCCCTGAAGGTGGGGCAAACTTGGATACAAAGATTCAGATTCAGAAATACCTGCAGGGGTGGTTCCTGCTTCCCTGTTCATTCTAATGCTAAGTACCATTTCTTGGTACAGCTTCTGCAGCTCTTCAGTTGGAATACCATCTAGTCTTCTAAAGTCCACCCCTGCTCTTAATAGAGCAGTAAACAGTTCCCTTCTTGTTGGTCTATTTTGTCTCTGAATCCTCTGGCTGTTTACTCTTCTCTCTCAAGGCAATTTGTCTTTTTCCCATTCCCCTAAATCGCTTAATTGTGAAATCTTATCCAGCACCTCTGAAAGAGGGTGCCCTATTTCTCCAATTAATAGAGTCAGAATTAGGTGCTTTTAAGCAGGAGGAGATGACTTTACTATGATATTTCTATTTGGAACTCCTAGGGGGGTATCATAATGTGCATTTGCATCTCCAATCATGATAGCAGTTTTCATGACCTCCTCCTTTAGCTTTCTCATACAGTCTCTAAGTGAGTACCAGGGTCTGTCTCCCCTAGAGCACATAGATTCAGGAGGATATTGCTTTTTGCATCCCTCTGCAGCTAAAGCTAGCAGATTCGTTTTGTTGTTACCTCCTTGCATATGGTGATTCCTAAAAGCCTGGTGTACAAGAGGATTCTGACTGATACTTATGAATTTTAAACAGTCCTCACTGTCCAGTGTTATTCCTCCTGCGCCTTCATCAGTGATTCTTACTATCCAAGACACTAAAGACTCCCCCATTCTTTGGGTAAATCTACTCAATATGTCAGTGATCTCCTGTTGAGTGAAATCCTCAATTATCTCCCTGGACTCTGTTTTGCCTCAGTGGTTCTCCTGTCTTCTTCTTCATATGGGGAGAGCTTCTACATTAGAAGACTCCTCATCTAACCTTGCTCCATTCTCCTCACACACATTCTCCTGTAAGCTGTCAGAGCAACTCTGCCCAGCCTGTACAGAAGCTGCATGCACATTCCTTCTGCTAGTTTTTTGCTTCCTTTTAGCTACATGAACAGTAGCTTGCTCCTGGACCACATGAGTCCCTCCAGTTTGCTCTTCTGAGTGCTGTGACACAGAAGAATCCTCAGGCAAACCAGCTGACTCCCTAGCCATCTGAGCACTTTCCTCCAGCAGCTTATCCCTACTTTTACACATAAGGTGATAACTTGTTAGCAGCACCCAGCCTCTCCTGCACACTCCTGCCAGTTCTTTGCCTGGTTCTATGGGTATTCCTTGCAAACATCTTTCCAAATCTCCAGGTTCTTCCTCTTTTAGCCTTGCTTCCCAGTTTTCACAGGGCCCTGTGCTTTTAGCCCATTCTCTGGCTAGAGAGGAATAAGGCAAATCCTCCCATCTTGTAATAGCCATTTCTCCCTCTAAAGCCCCACTACTTCCAAATAGAGGCCTGACATTTTGTGATCCCATCCTCGTGGCCAAATGTATCAGCAATACCATATTCACAATGCCTATGGAAATTACAGATATGCTGATGTAATTATCCATCACAAAATACATCAGGCTTGCTATATGGGGGAATAAGGTAGAAAATTTATTAAAATACCAAAATACGAAGTCCCAAAACCAGAAAGTGAAACCCATCAGAGTAGTTATGAAATTGGCAAAGGTAGATAAAGTAGAAAGCACCTATATTCTCAAGCCTTTAAAACAGAACAGGGTACCTCAGGTAAAGGTCCTCCTCTCCCAACTCACAGCAACCACCCAGCATCCGGGAAGCGCGCTCCCAGCAGCTCCGGCCCCTGGCAGTCCTCAGCAGGAATCCTTAGCAGAAATTCTCGCTGCCGCTGCCACTACCTCTGCTGCTGCTGCCGCCGCCATCGCTGCCACTGCTAGCCTCCGCAGGAACTCTAGCTTGGCTTCTGCTTCCTCTTGCTCAGCCCCTTCCTACTATGTCAGCAATTCCAAAGGGGCATGGAAGATCTTTAAATCCCATAACCCTTACACCCCCACACCTGTATATACACCCCAGGCAAAAACAAAGATATTTATATTCCCAGGACCTTCGATCGACCCTTAACACACATCTTTCTCAGTACTAAGCAAGGCCAATTGGAGCGGGAGGGCTCAGCTTCATGAAGAGACTGGGGTACAGGAAGGTGGGAAGAAGAGAAGGAGAAGAAAGGGAGAGGCTGAGGCAGGAGCAGGGAGGGGGCACTTACCTCACTCACAGCCACTTAGACACTAGCAGGACCCTTAGGATCAGTCAGTCTTGAAGATGTGGAGAAGATGAAGGTAATGGAGGGGAGGTGTGGGGGGAGGGGAAGGCGAAGGGAAGTGGGTGAGTTGCAAGCAGACTTCCTCCTGCTCACCCCACTGGCATCTTCCCCCAGACAAAGAAAACTCACACTTTATATAGGGTGGGAAGTGGCAGGCACTGTGATGTCACTGCAGGGAGGGGCTGAGGGAGATAAAAGGAGGGAAGGGAGGGAGGCTCTGACATCAGGAAGGTTCATCCTCCACTTGCAGGTGGGCCTGGCGCTGATCAGGCTCCCAGGTTCTAGAGTGCAAACTGCTGGTCCTGGGGGCAGGGGGAGCAGCAATTGAGCTCAGATTGGGGTTGTTGAGGGTCATCCTCTTTACTGAAAATGGGAGGGGAGGATATAGAGGGAAAGGGGGAGGTCAAGGGAAGGCTGCACTGGGCTGCACAAAAGGGAAGAATGGGCACAGTAGCTGCAACAGCATCTGTAGACCACCAGCCTTGAATGGGATTTCAATTCCTCACAATTCCCAGAGAAGAGGAGAAAATAGGGGGTTTGGGAAAGGGACAGAGCTCATCCTCCTTTCCCCAGGCAGGAGGAGACAAAGATCAGGTTCGGCTGGAAGGCATGGGCCACCAAGAAAGTCAATGTGTCTGCCCCCTCTGTTTATGTTTGTGTACCTTGGTTTAAATCCTTTGTAATTAAACCTTCCAGATCCTGGACAAGATGGAGCCATCACTTCGTTTTGCCTCAGTGTACTCTACCACAGGTCTTAATATATTTCTTTCTAAAACTATTTCAGGTCTGGGACATTGCTCTCTCCAACACCAGCTGCCCTGCCACAAATGAACTGGAACAGTGGAGAGACACCTGGAACTACAGGCACAGACCTAGACTAGGGGCTGGGAACCTGCAGCCTCCAGCCCAAGTGTGCCCTCCTAGGTCCCTGGGTGTGGCCTTTTGACTGAGTCTGAGTTTTACAGAACAAATCCTTTTATTAAGGGGAATTGTTCTCTGAATTTGGATTTAGTAAAAGGGTCACACTTGGGGACCTGGAGGGCCACATGCAGAGCTTATATTCCCCACCCTTGACTTAGACTGAAATTCTGCCTTACTCATTCTGTGAACATAACCACTCTCCTAAACCTCAATTTTCTTATCTCTAAAATGGGAGTAATAATAACACCCAAGAAAAGTAAATTCCAGGGTGGTTGTAAGGTTTAAACAAGATGTTTACAAAGTGCTTTTCAAACAATGAAACCCCACACAAGTATTTATTATTATCACTATCATTCATCTGTTATCCGTTTTGATGGAGTTTACTTACATGATATTTACTCTTTTCTTTTTAATGTACTTCAGATCACTGACCAGAATTACTTTCTATTTCTAATGTAATGCCAAGCAAAGGCAACTTCCCAAGGTTCAAAATACCAGCATAGGTGCTCTCCATTTTATTCAGTGACAAAGTAAGAACAGAGAAGGTCAAAACATGACATCATTCAAAATACAGCATTTACTAAGGGTGATTAAATAATCTCCAAGCACTACCACACCCCAGGACCTTCCAATCATTCAATCAATTACAAAGTCCCTGTTCTAAATACTACTCCACCCCTAGGCTGTACCTTCATTTAGTCCACCACAAAGCCCCTCTTCTCAAATGGAGATTAGTTTCCAATCTAAGTAAAGTACATTCATTTGTTCAACCATAAAACACAAAAAGGTCAAAAGTTCCCTACCCCTGGATCACAATTGAATCTACCCCAGAGTTACATCAAGTTTAA
>NW_027186948.1:120732-131108 GCF_028583685.1 Petaurus breviceps papuanus | reverse complement strand
AGATAGCAGAAACTAGAATCCAGCCATATTTGATTGTGAGAAACACATTTTGGGAACTTCATTCTAGGCTCAAAACAATTTGAGGAAGTGCAGAGCTGACAAAACACAATGTGAGTTAGGTAGTTCCTTGTTTAGCAGTACTTTCAGTCAAATTGCAGTAGAACAGACACCATTTGTTAAGCACCTAGAGAATGTTCAGCATAATGTTAGGCTATGCAGAGGAGAGGTGGGGATTAGGATGAGGAAGGGTGCAGATTAGGGGGAATAGCCCCCCTGGGGCAAATTCCAGAACTAGATGGTCTGGCTGTTTTCTTCTCCTTCCTATTTCCCTTCATTCCCTTTGAATCACCAAGGACAGATCCGCCAAATTAGATACCCCTTTGGGATAATAACATTAAATACATGAACATGAATTTGTGGGATTCAGGAAGTGTTAGTGGAGATGGGCAGTAAAGGTGTGTACTACAGCCCTTATTATAGTTCTTTACACACAGTAAGTGTATGACATATGCTCATTAATTCATTAATGGCTGGCAATACAGGGTTCTCCTTGAATAGATAATAGGTTTGGGGCTGCTAAGTAATCGATAGCCTGCACCAATTTTTCTCTGGAAAAAATCTAAAGACAATGTCAAAAACATCACAAAAATGCAACTGGGATGAGAACATGAGAAGATGGAGTTGCCATGGCAACATCCCCATGTGTATTTTGCAGATTATAGGAGGAGTGCCTGATAATTGTCCTTCAGGATGTGCTCTGACTGCTTGAGGATGTTTGTTAACTGTTTTAGACAGTGGTGGGACTGCCTTAGAAAGGCAGGTGGTAGAGAGATGGGCACGATGTGCCAGACTAGTCAATACATCACCAGCACCTTCTGTGATGCATGTCTCATAGCAACAGCTGCCTCCTTTCTGTGTTTTCTTCTGCACACTAACCTGCAGTCTGCATCTTTATTTCTCTTTCCCTGGCTCTACATCTCTGTCTTTGTTTTGTTCTCTGTCTCATATTATATACAGTATATATGGCTGTGTGTACATATTGTAAGGTTATGTATATCTCCTGATATTTTGTAGTGCCTCGTGATTGAGACCTGCTCCCAGTAGGTGATCCAGGACAAAGCTGGGAAGCAGCCCTCCCCTCCCCTCCCCCAGCCTAGGGATCATAATGGAAGCCTCATAAGGAGGTAGCTTGAATTCCAGCAATTCAGGATTCCATGTGTCCTTGACAACAACCAGTTGCCTAGAGTTGTGTCTGATTAAGAAGATTCAGGATTCGTGTGAACTGAGCACTCAGCACTTCAAAAGATCCAATATAGTTTATTTAGAATATAGGTGAATGGGAAGGAAACTGGAGATAACAGAGTAAAAGGCTTAAGAATAGTAACATAAGAACAACTATGATTAATACACACACACACACACATATACATATTTACAATCATTACCTATGCGGGGAAGCACCAACACCTGACTACACAAGCTGGGGAATCCTGAGTACAGCTGTCAGGGTCGAGCTCAGGAGGGTCCCAGGCAGGACATCTCCTCCATGGGAGAGATTCCAGTTTGGTGTCTGAATCTTACAATTTAAATAGTGCTAAGAACAAAGAAGGCATACTGCCAGGTGTATTTAGCAAGGATTGTATCTCGTGTGAGGCCTGGGATGGAGGCCAATCCTTCTAAGGCTCCCCCAAGAAAGATGTTTACTTGGAACAGCTAGATCCAGGAGTTGGGCACTTATCCTATCTCTTCTCAAGGACGTGGCCAGGGTCACAGGAGAAGAGCAGCCCTCATGTTCTCAGGATCCTCTGCTCCCAGACAGCTCAGGCAATAGAAATGTCATATTGAGTTGGTGCCTTGGTTTGTATAATCTCATTCCTCACAAAGGGGCATACCTTGCCCCTTCAAGTTTCCCCTTCCTACTCCCTGGTCTTTGAACAAGGCAGGGGAAAGCATCCTGGGGCCCAGGGGTTGGACTTTTGGGGAAAAGGGGCTTCGGTGCCTGTTTATGCTTTCACATTTACATTAATTAAATGATTCACTTCATCAATAATTTGCACCAGTCACTCATACAGTGGCAAGGAGTTAAGTTCTGCTGGGCTTACATGGGTTCATTTGTGCAACCTGGCAAGGAAAAATTCCTGTTTGCTTTCTTATTCAACCATTACTAAAAATCTCTGGGAGGAGTGCCTCACTTCATGATTACAGAGACTACATTTGTACCCTATGCATTTCAGGTTTTGTCACGGTGGGAGGAAGAGTTTAATCTTAGGTAGCTTTGAAGGATGAAAGATACTAGGCAACTGCATCAAAATATAAATACACTTGACCTCAGTTCTACTCCCTAATTGGGAAGATCTCTAGCTCAAACTCTGTGAGCTTAGGCAAACACCCTTCCAGCCATTCAGACTAAATCATCAGATTCAGTGTTCTGAAGACCCTCCCAGCTCTGTCTGGCTGTATGCTGAGGACCTTCTAGTGTGGCAAATCTATAGAGCTCCCCTTGGAGCAGTGACATTCTGGGTTCCAAGGTCTCACTCAGCTCTGGCCTTCTGTGATGCTAATATGAACATCCCAACCTCTGACATTTTGTGTTCCAGAGTCCTGTTAAGCTCTGACATTCCATATTCTCTGGTCTGTGTGTCCTCCTAGATCTCACATTGTGTGATCTAAGGATGTTCCCATCCCTGACATTCTAAGATGTGTTATCTAAGTGTAAAACCACCTTACAATCAAAAGCTGATTTTGAAAGTGATCTTGAGAGTAATATAATGCCCCATATCAGTCCACAGAGCTCATTCTGCTGTAGCTTTAGGGAATTTCTTTTAGAGGAAACATTATGGGATGGGAAAATTCCTAACATTTAGGCACAGATTGAGCTCCCTGCTTAAATTGACATTTATATCTGTATTAAACCCCCAGCAATTTCATGGTTGAGGAAAAATCCAGATTACTAGAAAACTTTGTGTGGCCAATAAGCAGATTACCAGAATGTCTATGACTAGATGGGTATTTGGAGGGGAAGTTCATGATAGAGCAGACGCCTTCTTAGAACTTTCTGTGGCCTCGAGTAGGTGGGTACCCTGGTGGCACCAGTCTGGGTCTACTCTGAGGTGCTCACAGAGCCAGTATCCATCTTTGATATTTTCCTTCTCTGCCCCAGCTCAGTCATGCCTTCTCTTTCTCCTGTTGCTGCCTGACCCAGCTCTCCCATGTCTTGGCTCAGCTTGCTATGACTCTGCTCCTTCTTCTCTACTTCCAAACCCTGGGAATCTTCATCTTATTCTGAGATTGGTCCTCTCTTTCAGAGAAGTTCCTAAAGGCATGACCAGATCCCTTAAGGCAGTGCTTTTGATTGATTCCAGAAGATATATGCAGACCCTGTTCACACTTGATTCTGATTGCTTGAGTGACTCAAATAATAACTGTTCTTGTCTAAGGAAGGTATTACTTTGAAGGGAGTGGGATAAGCAGAGAAGCCCCTCATTTTCACATAAGGATCCCCCCATCTCCAACAGCCTATGATTTAAGGAACCCTTCCTATAGCCCAACACCCCCCCTGCTCCTAGCAGACAAGAAGTAGAGAGGATAGGAATAAATGAAACTTTCCTTAAAATGATAAATAGATTCTATCCAAAATCATAAGCAAGCATAATCTGTAATGTGGATAAGGTAGAAGTTTTTCCAATAAGATGAGGGGACAAGTAAGGACTCCCTTTATCAGCACTTTTACTCAAAATTGTACTAGAAATGTTAGCTCTAACAATAAGGGAAGGAAATGAAATTGAAGTAATTAGGATAGGCAACGAGGAAACAAAACTTTCAATCTTGGCAGATGATATGCATAGAGAATCCTGGAGGATAAACTAAAAACTACTTGAAAGCCTACAACTCTCCCAAAGTTTTAGGATAGAAACTAAACTAAACCCACATAAATCAAACCCACAATAACATTTCTGCATATAACCACCAAATTCTAGCAGCAAGAGACAGAAAAATTCTATTTCAATTGAAAGATGACTGAACAAAAAGTACACAGACAACCATCCTAAACAAAAAAACAATATTTTAAGAATAATTCAGTAAAATGAAAGTCTACATTGAAAATGTCTGAAAGTAGGTTCATGCTGCCATCCCTGTGCACCTTTCACCTCTGGAAAGGAATGGTGAGACTTGTCTTCGTCCCCTTTTTAAGAGTCAGTTTATTGAGTTTTGTATTGCTCATACAGAGAAGGGTTCCATCAATATGGCATAGTTTTCTCTGAGGGCAGGGACTGTTTCCTTTTTATCTTTGGAATCCTACCACCCAGAGCAGAGTGTGGCACGTAGTAGGTTTTTAATAAATGGTTTTTGACCAACTTAGTGCAATTGAAGATTATGTTACAGTCTTTTGGTGACATCTAGTCGTTAAAATCTACATTGCAGAATTTAGCAACATTTGGTGCCATTTATGGACAGAAGGAACATTGCATTGTAATGAAAGGTTTAGGCCACAAAGCAATATATTGTTAAATTCCTGGCTTTTGGCACATGCAGATATTACATGTTTAGTCTGTCATCCCGTGTCTACACCTATGATTCATGTTAAGCCATATTTTTATTGAATTTTATGCCATATCATTGCTCCTTCCTGTTTAAGCCAGCAGAATGGAGCTAAATCAAATCCAAAATGTATGAAATGAAGAGAATACTGAATTCCTTCAGTGCCGACCTGAATTCTGACTAATTCATCCTCAAAATTTTTTATTAAACTCTCCATCATATCAAAAGTCATTTGATACAGGATAAGAGTTCATAGCAGTTGGGACACCATCGAGCTGATATAACCCCTCACTGTGCTTAGGTGGATGAAGTCTTCATGTTGCCTACCAAAGGACTGAAACATTTTGAGGAAATAAATGCAAAAAACCCATGATCTCTGTATTGAAGGAAATTTATTTTTTTTAATTTCAATTTATTAATTTACTTTTAATTTATAACATTCAGTTCCACAGTCCCCTGAGTTTCAAATATTCTCTCCCTCACTCTCCTCTCCCCACCCCCTTCCCAACCATGGCAGCATGTAATCAAATACAGGATCTACAAATATATGAAGGAAATTTATGAAAGAAATATCATGTCTGAATAAGAATTTTCTAGTGTGAAATTAGGCATTCAGGGAAATTTGCCCAGCATTTCTTGTTCAGTCATTCTGTCTTGCCTGACTTTATGTGATGCCATAGACTTTTATCCATGGAGTATTCTAAGCAAATATATTATAGTGATTTGCTGTTTCCTTCTCCAGTGTGTTCCCATTTTACACATAAGGAACTGAGTCACAAAAGGGTTAAGTGACTTACTTGCCTAAGGTCACTTAGCTAGTATGTGTCTAAAGCCAGACTTCAACTCTAATCTATCTGGCTCCAAATCCAGGCTCCAATCCACTGCACTACCTAACTGCCCTGTCCAGGGCTAGTAAAAAAAGGCAAAAAAAGAAAAAATAAAGACCCCCCCCCCAAAAAAAAAATAAGACTGGAAATATACACAATCAGATAGTGAGGCTACAGCTGCATTCACTGGCCTCAGTAGTACTGCTTGGATTCCAATTCAGTTTTACTACTTCCAAATAGCATCTCTCTGTTGAGAGAAGTGATTTTTTTCTAATATATTAATAACCAATTAGTAAATTAGGATTGAGACTTTTTCTCTCTATCTCCTCATTCAGGGACCACCCAATAACTCAGTCAGTCTCTGAAGGGCATTGCTGATAAATGACATTTTCCAATCCTAAGGTAATATGGTCCATGATCTTGGGGAGGAGGACTCCAACCCAACTCTAAAGCATTAAGTCTATGCCCTTGCAGCCCCCCACTGTGGTTTAGGGTAACCCAACTCAGGAAGGAGAAAACAAATCAGAGTGTTCTGGGAAGAGATGGATTCCCTTTGTACAGACCGCTGGAGGTGTCTGAGTCTCATGATCAAGCCCTGTACACAGCAGGAGAGGAAGACTTTTAGCCCACCTCCTCATATATGTACCTACCCCCTCATTAATTTTCCACCCATCAGGGTTGATTTTCACCTGTCAAGGACACTTTCTTTTCCAAAGGCTTTTAAGAATTCAGTGATCTCCATGGTTTTATCTTGGTTATGGAGAGAGACTACTGACCACCAATATATTCTGAAATAGCCTCATTTTTTTTAGTTCTTTAGTATTTTACTTTTCATCACTTACATGTAAAAACCTTTTATAACATTTACTTTTAAACTTTTGAGTTCCAAATTCTCTCCCTTCTCCTCCTCCAACCCCCCTCAGAAAAGGAAAACTTTTCTATAATCATGTTGTGAAAGAAATCATAGCCAAAAAAAAACCTCAAGAAAAATAAAGAAAGCACAAAAAATGTATGCTTCACTCTGTTTACAGACATCACCAGTTCTTTCTCTGGGGATGGAAAGCATTTTTCATCACTAGTCATTCAGATTTGTCCAGGATCTCAGATAGCCCAATTAATAAACTGATTATTATTTACACAGAAACTCTGTCTTTCAGATTCTAAATCTAGGGCCTTGTGATCCCATGGGCTCTCTGAAGGTCTTAAAGGAATGACTGGGCAGAAAGGGAACTGAAGTAACAGATATACACCATATAAGCTTGGCAGTGACTGATAGGGGAGAAAGGGATGAGACAGAGGGAGAGGGAGAAGGGAAGGGGGGGGAGCTTTGTTCAGATGGAATATAACAGTGGATGATGAACATCATTCAGGATTTGGAAGTTGAGGAGCTGGATTGGAAATGAAAGAGGTGGCCATCTAATGAGGAAGAGGTAAACAAATTGTGGGAAAAGAATATAATGGAATATTATTCTACCATAAGCCATGATGAAACAGACAGTTCTAGAAGAAAATGGGCAGGCAATTATATTGAGATGAAGAGCGAAATGGGCAGAACAAAATGAAATTACACAACAGTAAAGTAAAAAAAAAGATTTTGAAAAGTATTGGAATTGTAATTAATGCATGATAAATCTTGAGTTCAGAGACTGAGGATGAATCATTGCAGCCACCCATCTCTCTTCTGACAGAGGTTATAGACTAAAATCCAGAAAGATGCACATCTGCACTTGGTCAGAAGGAGAATTTGTCTTTCTGGAGGCTGAGTACTTATGGGGGGGGTTGTTTTATTTTTGTGGTTATAGACTTTGAAATAGAATTTCCTAAAAGTTTTTCAAAATCGGTCTGTAAGAGCCAGTACAACGGGTTACACCACAGACTGGCTTTTTTTTTAAGAGTCGGGATGACCTGGAGATCAAATCCTGGCTCAGAGGCTTAGCACCCACCCAGAAACACCTGGTCGTGTAATCTTGAGCAAGTTACTTAACCCTAATTGCTTAGGGGCAGCCAGGTGGCTCAGCGAGTTAGAGCACCGGCTCCAGTTTCGGGATGACCTGGGGAACAAATCTGGGTTCAGATACTTAGCACCACACACAGAAATAACTAGCCATGTAACCTTGAGCAAGTTACTTAACCTCAATTGCTTAAAAAAAAAGACTGCTGTTAAAAGAATTTTGAAAACTATGAGGACTTTTTTCTTCTTAATGGCTTCATTGGAGTGTAATGGAGTCTTTATTTTAAGGGCTTTGGACATTTTTCTTAACTTCTTTTCATAATTCCAAATTACTTTCCAAAACTGAAGTGTCATTTCACAGCTCCACCAATAAGGTATTATTTTGTGTATATCTCAATTCCGTTGTTTAGCTACCAAAAACACATTTGTGCTATGAAAGGAATTTGATAGAACTCCTTCTTTACCTGCTGTTTCACATAGTTTATATAGTATTGGGATGAAATATTTTTAAACATTTAGTAGATTTTCCCTTTCAAATGTATCTGGTTCTGGGGTTTTTCTACCAAGGAGCTCATATATGCTTTGTTCATTGTCTTCCTTTAAGATAGGGTTATTTAAGTATTCTCTTTCCTCTTCTGTTAACATGGGCAGTTTAAACTTTTCTAAGTATTCTTCCATTTCACAGAGATTGTCAGTTTTGCTGGCATATGATTGAGCAAAATAACTCCTGAGCACTGTTTCATTTCATCTTCCTTGGTCATCTACCCTATATAGGATAGATTTCCAAACGCAACTCAATGAGTATGTTATTCTGTCTTTGAGACCGATCTGTTGAGGGTAACTTTTAAGCAATGCTCAGCCCTCTCCCTTCTTTCCTTCCATTGTAATAGGTCTTCTGTACCCTTAAATGTTATGTAATTTACTCCATTCTTCCTCTCCCTTCCATCTTCTCCCAGTGCAGCCCTCTTTCTCACCTCTTAATTTTTCACTTCATCCCATTGATATCAATTTATACCGACCGCATCTGTCAATTTATATTCCTCCTAACTGTGCTAATAGTGATTCAGGGATTACAAGTATCATCTTTCCCTTGTAGGAGGGAAAGCATTTTAACCATGTTGAATAAATTATATTTTTGCTTTCCTTTTTATCTTTCTATGCCCCTCTTGAGTCATATATTTGAAAATCAAATTTTATCTTTAGATCTATTCTCTTTAATGGGAATGTTTGAATGTCTCCTATTTCACTGAATATTTCTATTACTCCATGAAAGACTATATTCAGTTTTACTGTATAGTTGATTCTTGGTTGTAATCCAAGTTCCTTTACCTTCCAGAAGATCTTACTCCAACCACTTTGATATGTATCTGTTTGCTTTGACCTTGGAGTATCCATAGGGATAGCAGTAGCTTAACCTCTAAGTGAAAAATATTTTCTTGATGCCCTTTAAGGAAACCAAATAAACCCTTTTTTATGGAGGGGACGTCCACAGTCAAACACTTATGATATAGGAAAATCAGGTGGCATCTCGTGGCTAAAGATCATGAGCAAGTCCTTGAGTTTTGGTGAGAATCCCTTCTCTCTGCTCCTAAAGGAAGTCTGTCTGGCTGAAACAAAAGTCTCAGGTGTATCCTGAGCATACTTAGAGGGCTTTTCCATGGGGAAGCCTACCAAGTCTGGAGCTCCACACAGCACTGGTTCCATGTGACCATAACCACAGGAGCCCCAATACCACCTCAGCTACAGATGTTCCTGTAGCTCTCAGAGTCATCTACCCATCCCTTTAAACACTCTGTCTGACAAATTAGGGGGGGCCTTTCCTGATTCCCAGCCCCACTCCCAAAAGCGGCCTTCTTAAAGTGACCACCGTCTTAGATAGTGCTGAGTGTAGAAAGGCCTTCTCCTACTTTTTTGCAAACTTGGACAGATATATTAAAAGCCTCCTAGAAAAAATGTGCATAATAAATAAAAAATAGATAACAATGCTTCTCATTAAAAAGAAGGGCGAAGTTTGAGGGATGTTCTCAATGCCCATTTTAAACAAGTTTAAAACTGACAGATACTTTTGGAAGAAAGAGGTATAAGATTTAACTTAGGAAGACTAAAAGAAAGTTAAAAAAAAAGCAATAGATATTCACAACTGCATATCTCTGGTGTATCTGAAAGTGCTCACTCTCTGGGGGAATACTGTACAATAGCAAGGATCCAAGAATGGGGTTCAGACGCACTCCAAAGGTGACATTCCTCAGGAATTCAACCAACAATATGTGTGTAGAGGACCACAGACCACATGCATGTCACAAGGGTTTGGTTATAGAATTGGAGGGGGTTTCTGATGGGAATCCCACATCAAGTTGTTGTCAGAAGAAATGATAGATTATGCTTTAGGAGCCCACATTTGGCAATAAGCACAGACTATGGAAGGAAGTGTAGAAACTGAGGAACTCTTCACTGCAAGTTGTAATACATTGATACCTAATGAATACTTAGCAAGACATGACCTGGGGGAAGGAATTATCCATCAGAATCTCAATATCTTTCAGGGGATGGATGTTCATGTTACAAATGGAGACCTCAAGATATCCTTGGGAATTCAAAAATAAATTGTACTGGAACTGGAATATTGTCATAGAACAAAATTATCATCCCCGTCTGCCACCTGAATTCAAAGGTAGACAGCTCTCAGTTCCTTGTTCAGCTCTTCATGAAGTTTTTTCTCCATATTGAAGCTCACAGTATCTAGTCCACCTCACGTCCTTCAGTTTCTGTTCCTGGGAAGAGAAACTTAACAGAGCCACAGACAGGCAAAGTACCAACACCACAGTCATGCTTCCTCTGGCAGCCCCAGCTGGCCCTCAGAAGTCTTCAGTGGCTCTGTTCTCAAAATCAAAACCACTTTCTCCCTTTCTCAAAATCAAAATCACTGTCTCCCTTTCTCAAAATCAAAAACACTTTCTCCATGCAAGTTCCAGTCCAGCATCAGCACCAGCAGCCCAGCCTCCAGATGCTCAGTGAGAGAAATTCTCTCTCTCTCTCTCTCTCTCTCTCTCTCTCTCTCT
>NW_027186948.1:117981-120722 GCF_028583685.1 Petaurus breviceps papuanus | reverse complement strand
TGCTCTACCTCCATGAAGCTTATCCCAAGAAGTTCTGACTGTCCAGCTTGTGCTCTTCCTTAAATAAGGTATAGCTCCTCCCTGTTCAGCCCCTTCCTCTTACATCAGCAACAGGGGTTCATACCTTCTGTTTCTTTAACAAAGGCTTAATTTAAAACTATGAGCTAACTACCTCTTAGCTTAACAATACAAAGGGATCTTCAAATTTAATTACCATTACAAAGAACCATCTCAATCTATTAAATTTGGGGGTATACAATGGAATCAAGGTCATAGGGAGATATTGCCAAAAGCACACCAATAGATCCTGTACTTTGTCACTCCCGCTGCCAAAAGGGAGGCTCAACAGTTTATAGGCCTCTTTGGATATTAGAGGGCACATATTCACCATTTGGGCCAAGTATTAAACTAGTAATATAAAGTGACCCATAAGAAATATGGTTTTGAATGGTGTGGCGAGAAAAGAGAGCCTTTGAGGAAGCAAAAATGGCTATACAAACTGCCTTGGACCTTTGAGCCACACAAAAGGGGCCTGTAGAATTACAAATATCAGTACAGGAAAGATAAGCTAAATGGAGTCTATGGAAATATACAAGCAACAAGGAATGTTCCTCTAAGATTTTGGTCCAGAAAACTCCCACCTGCTGGTAAGAATTATACCCCATTTGAACAACAGTTATTGGCTGCATAGTGGGCTTTGGTTGAAACAGAAAACATATCATTGGATCAGGAAGTTTTACTTACCTGCTATTCTTATAATGAATTGCATAATGGGAACCCCTAAGTCCTACAAAATTGGACAGGCCCAGGAAGGTAGCATCATAAAATGGCAATGGTATACACAAGACAGGGCCAGACCAGGGAAGAATGGAATTCCTAGTTTGCATGAGAAAATGGCTCAGACAGATATGAGCAATGATGCAGTAATTCATCAGACCCCATTTAGGAAATCCACCAGTTCAACAGAGACAGGGACTTGACACCTTAACCGCACAAGGACAAAAACATGCTTGGTTGACAGATAGTTCTGCTAAATACATTGGTCAAAAATGCCACCAGAAGTCTGTGGCATATGACAATCTTTAAATATCCTATTTTGGCCAAAGTCTGAATAAATCAAACAAAATGCTTTGGTTGATTTAAAAATGCCTTTCCCTGTGTGAGCAACTTCAAAGACCAGAGGTAAGATTCCCCTTATCTTGGGACTTACTCCACATAAGAGCAAAACAGACATCTTGAGAGTACAAAATGTAAATAGACCCTGCTCTGGTGATTGTCAATTTGCATTTACAACGAAGGAACTGTGTTTCACATAGATAGTAACAAATGGAATTCATAAAGTTAGTGGCATGGTCTTCCTGACTTGGGATGGTTGTAAAAATGTATAAAAAGACTTATGATTCCTCTGTGCAGGACTTTAGTCCTGCACTCCTTGTGCAAGTACTGCTAGCCTTAAGGGGACAAGCAATAAAGAATGTAATTTTTATATTACTATTTGTTTGTCTCCTTTAACAAAACCGTTTCTAGAGGTTGACACATATAATCCCATGACCAAAGTCACCTTAGAAAATGTAGGGACTGGGGGAAGTAGCCAATGGAATGAATTAGTAGCAGAAGAGAGCAAAAGGCCTTTCACAAGGATTAGACTGTGGTAAGGATCCCACGCCATCCCAGGGTTCCGGAATATAGAGGTGATGCCCTCTGTGGTAGCTGAGACCTGGAAACAAAGTGGATTCCCATCATTTGGGAATGGGATGAAAAAGTGGGGCATATCAATATGAATGGAATAGTCTGACCTCATCATTTGCCTGAAATTGATCTCTCCCCTGGGACAATCATGTCTTAATTGACACGTCTCATGCCAGTCTCTCATTTTCCATCATTCTTGACCTCTCCACTGCCTTTGAAGCTGTTGTTCACACCCATCTCCTGTATACTCCTTTCTCTCTCAGTTCTCATGACACGGTTCTCTCCTAATTCTCATTTTACCTCATTTTACTCATTTTACAGACTATGCCTGACCACCCTAAATGACTGAATGTTCACTCAGGTCATTCCCATGAACTGTGGATTTCCCTCAATGTTCTATCTAAACGTTCTTTTCTTAATATGTGAACTGGAAAGGAATCCTTCTATGAGTCCATGGAGGTCTTCGGCCAGTACGAGCCCTGCTTGGACCCTATCAGACCATTCCCTCCACAGGTATCATTCCAGTAACTTTGTTGTATGAATTTATTTCTTTCTCTCTTTCTTTGAGGAGGGAGTCAGGCAATTGGGGCTGTGTGGGTCAGAAATTGAACCACTTACCCAAAGACAATAAGCAGAGGCACCCTTGCGGTGAACAGGGATATATTTATTTTCCTTTCCCTGGAATGGGGCGTCCTTCCCCAGAGAGAGTCCATAGAAGGAGGCACTAAGCAAAGGGCAGAGTGGGTTTTTAAGCTCTGATTTCTTAGAGACATACTTCTTAGCTATCTCTGCCTCCCATTGGTTCGGACCAGGTCACAGATCTTAGCAGGGGAAAGAGACAGAGAATGGTTGGGACCTGGGCAGAGAGCTTAGCAGGGGAAAGAGACATAGAACAGGGGCAGAACTCAGGACTTGTACCTGGCTCCCATAGGTTGGGAGGCTGAGTTCCCTTTAGGTGAGAACTCCCAAAAGGGAGTCTCAGAACATTGTTTTATCAGCACAATCTTTTTGTTCCCATTGGCTGAGGTAGATGCTTACAGGCTAGGCTGTCC
>NW_027186948.1:17962-62981 GCF_028583685.1 Petaurus breviceps papuanus | reverse complement strand
AGCCCCAGCAGCCTGCCCTTAGGAACCTGGGACCCTGGTCAGCCCCAGGCCCACTTCCAAGTGGAGGATGCACCTGCAACCCCCTCCCCTTAGCCAGTTTTGGTGATGAGGGTTAAGAGAAATGCCTTGGGGGGAGCTCTCCACTGGTCTGGGTCTGATGTCAGAGATTCCCTCCCCTCCCTCCTCCCTTCTATTTCAGTTCTTGGGGAGACTAGATCCTCCCGGCAGTGACATCCCAGTGCCCGCCCTCTCCCACCCTCTATTAAGCGTGAGTCTCCTTTGTCTGGAGGAGGATACCGGAGGAGTGAGCTGGAGGAGGTACGCATGCCCCTCACCTACTTCCCTTCCAATTCCCCTCCACACCCTGCTCCCTTCTCTCTGTTACCTCCCATCTTCCCCCCATCTTCCAAACTGACTGATCCTGAGGTTCCTGCTAGTGTCTAAGTGACTGGGATTGAGGTAAGTGACCCCTCCCTGCTCCTGCCTCTGCCCCTCCCTTTCTTCTCCTTCTCTTTTGTCCCCCCAACCTTTTCATGAAGCCAAGCCCCCCATCCCCATTTGGCTTCAGTAAGTTCCAGGAGGATGTGCATAAGGGTGGGTGGACGGTCCTAGGAGTGTCAATATCTTTGTTTAAGCATGTGTTGTGTATTTAGGTAGAATCATCTGTGTGTGTGTGTGTGTATGTGTGTGTCTATGATGGTGTGTGGATGTATGGGAGTGGTGTTCAGGGGTGAACCTGTGTGAGCCTGCTTCTCCAAGGCTGCTCCTACCTAGGTCTGCCCAGGCCTTCGTCTGGACATCTGGGGCTTGGAGGGGTCCTGGGGTTAGGTGGGGTGCTGTGGAGGCCAGGAGGGAATAGCTTTTAGGGATACCCCTTCCCTCCCCTCCTCAGGTATACATTTTCATCCTTTATTCCTCCCTTCCGCTCATTCTTAGCTTGACCTTGACCTTGGAGCTGGGGAAAGTGGAGACAGCAGAGAAACCCTTCCCTTTTTCCACAGCATCTCTTTTGTTTTTGGTGTCCTTTAATTTAATAGTACATTTGTTTTTTGTTCTAGTTTCTTCAATCAGCACCTGGTGAAAGGGACGTTTTCAGATACTTTGCTGTGGAGCAGAAAGAGGGGCCTATCCCTGAAGCTGTGGTTTCTATGTTTAAAAGACTGAAAGAAAAGGGTTGTTTTAATGTGTACTTCTCTCATTATGAGGGATTTGGAGCATTTTGTCATTAGGACTGTTGATATCTTGGATCTCTTCCTTTGAAAACTTCCTATTCCTTTGACCTACTGGAGATTGGTGCTTAATCTCAGATATTGGAATCAGTTCCTTCTATATGTTGCATATGCAGCAGTCCTTAGAGAACTTTACTGCAGAGATATTTTTCCTCACTTAACTTTTACCCTTCTCATTTTAACTGTATTTGATTTTTTGTGCAAAAACATTTCAACTTTATCTGAGCAAAATCATTCATTTTATTTTCTCTGATTCTCTCCATTGCTTGTTCTGTCATACCTTCTTCCCCATCCATCCGTGTGAAAAGTAATTTCTTCCTTGCTCCTCTAATTTACTATTGATTCCCATTTTACACCTAATTAATTTATCCATTTGTACTTTAATTTGAGAGGTAGGAAGAGGTTGATAGATGACCTATCAAATTTCTGGCAAACTGTTTTCCCTTATACTGTCTGTGATTTTTAGTCAAATAGTGTCTCCTCCCCTGCCTCCACTCCCCTGCAACTTCTGGCTTTGGATTTATTAGGCACTCTTTTATTTTATTTATTTGCTTTTGTACATTGCATATCTAAACTTTTCCATTGATCAACCTTTAAATGTTTAACAAGTTCAAATTGTTTTCTTAACAGGTAGATATTCTATGGGGCCTGAAGTCAGGAAGACTCATCTCGAGTTCAAACCTGGCCTCAGATACTTACTAGCTGTGTGATCCTTGGCAAGTCAGTTAACCCCTGTGCACCTCAGTTCCTCATGTCAGATGAACTGCAGAAGGAAATGGCCAACCACTCCAGTATCTTTGCCAAGAAAACCCCAAAAGGTATCAGGAAAAGTCAAACAGGACTAAACAACAATTGTTTTAATAATCACTGATCTGTAGCATGTTTTTTCATCTGCTACTGATAATTACTAACCCCAAACCCATTTCTTTCCTCCTTCCACCCCATCATTTCCCTTGAGATGTTTGACATGTTAAAAATTATTGTATTGTTTTCTGTTTCTTACATCATCAGTGTATCCCATATATCCCTCACTCTCCTCATCCTTCAGAGCCATGTCATGTAACAAATTGTATTTTTGTTTTAGGGAAGAAAAGAAAAAACCAGTACAATGGATCAGTGCATTCAGGAAAAGGTGTGTAATGTGTGATAGCTGTGGACCTCTCACCTGGACTGGGTCGGGTGATATCGACTTCTCATGGACCTTTTCAGGTCCACTTGATCTTTGACATTTTATTCTAGGTCCTTTTAATTTTGTATGTCATTCTTTCTATTTAAATTTTTGTAGTTACTGTGTATATAATCTTTTCTTGGCTCTGCTTAATTCACTTTGCATCATTTGGCAAAGGTCTTTCCCTACTTCTCTGTGCTCATCACACACATTACTGCTTGCATCATGGTAGCTGTATTCCATGACGTTCATGATCCATGCCTTGTTTAACCATTCCCCAGTTGATGAACCTCTACTTTGTTTCCTATTCCTAGCTGTCACAAAAAGTGCTGTTAGAAACATTTTGGAGTATATAGGGCCTTTTTTCTTATTAATGGATTCCTTGGGGCATAATGGAGTTTTTGTTTTAAAGGCTTTGGACATTTTTGTTACTTTCTTTGCCTAATTCCTAATTACTTTACAAAATGAATGTGTCATTTCACAGCTCTTCCAAAAATGTATCAGTGTGTGTATATTCCCACAGACTTGTCTTGATATGAAAACCACAATTCTGCCATAAGTGGGATTCAAAACACTCCTTTACCTGTTGTTTCAAATAGTTTTTATAGTATTGAGATGAAATGTTTTCTAAATGCTTGGTAGAATCTCTGTCAAATCCATCTGGTCCTGGGGATTGTTTTCTAGGGAACTCTTTATGCCTCATTCAATGTCTTCTTTTAAGTAGGATTATTTAAGTCTTCTATTTGCTCCTCTGTTAACATGGGCAGTTCATATTTTTGCAAGAATCATTCTGTTTCATGTAGATTGTCAGTTTTACTGGCATGATTGAGCAAAAATCACTCCTAAGCATTGCTTTAATTTCATTTTCATTGGTTGTACATTCACCCTTTCCTTTTTGAAACTGGTAATTCGGTTTTCTTCTTTTTTTTGTTAGTCAAACTAAATAATTGTTTATCTATTTTATCAGAATTTTGATAAACCCACCACCTACTTTTACTTATTAGTTTGACTTTTTAAAAGTTTTCTTAATCTCATCTTTGATTTCATTATTTCCATTTTGATATTTAAGTGGAGATTTTTCAGTTGGTTTTTTCTATGTTTTAAAGTTTCATGCCCAATTTATTGATATGCTCCTTCTCTGTTTTATTAATGTAAGCATTTAGAGATTGAAAAATTTCCCCTAAATACTGCTTTGGCTACATCCCACAAATTTTGGTATCTTGGTTCATTGTAATTCTCTTTAATGAAATGATTGGTTGATTCTATGATTTGTTCTTGGACCCATTCTTTCTTTAGGACTAAGTTATTTAGTTTCCAATTAATTTTTAATCTATACTTCTACTTCTTGATAATTTACAATGCATTGTGGTCTGTAAAAGCTGCATTTAATATTTGTGTTTTTATCCATTTGACTATGTAGTTTTTATAAGCCAATATTTGTTCATTTTTTTTGTCAAGGTGTCACATATAACTGAGAAAAATTTATATTGATTTTTATTTTGTTTCAGTTTTCTCCAGAGTTCTCTCATATCTAACTTGTCTAATATTTTTTCTCTTTACCTTCTTTTTAATTTATTTTATGCATAGGTCTGCCTAATTCTAGGGGAAGAAAGTTGGGGTCACCCCTTAGTATTGTTTTACGGTCTATTTCCTTCTGTAAATCATTTAACCTTTTCTTTAAGTAGTTGGCTGATCTACCATTCAGTACATATTTGGTGAGTCCTGATATTATATCACTGTGTATGATACCTTTTAGCAAGATATAATTTCCCTGCTTATCTTTTTGAATTAGGACTATTTCATTTTTTGGTTTGTCAGAGCTAGTTCTGGGGGTTTGAAAATTTTTGGTGCTTCCAAAGTGAATCGATTTGGGGAGAGGTTTGCTTACTCATTTCCTGACCTGTGCTCTGGTCTTTACCCAGGAAAATCTCTGATCTCTTGGGACTGCAATTGATACAGCTCTACAGGGTCCCTGCTCCCTTTTGACCAGAAGTAATACTGCCCCTCAAGGCACCTGTTCCTTTGGGATTGCAAATGATACTGCTTTTCACGGTCCCTGCTCCCTCTTGCAAGAAATCGCTCCCCTCTGCCCTTTAACTGTGACCCAGAAGTCTGTAGTGCCAATGCAATATTGACAGCGCCCACGATCACAATAAAGAACATGAGTATAAATATAGCATGACATGTCTTTCTTTATCTTCTCAGCTTTGACTTAGTAATTTGCTTAGCACATAGAAAGTTCCTAATGTATCCTAGATCAGATTCTCAGTAATATGAAAGGAATAGTTGCTACAATGGAAATGCTAGGAATGCTGGGAGGAAATGACCACTTAATCCTACAGTTTGTGATAAAGGAAAGGCAATCTGGGCCTGGAGGTGGATAGCATTTTTCATCATGAATCCTTTGGAATTGTCTTGGGTCATTGTGTTGCTGAGAATAGCTAAGTCATTCACAGTTGATAATTTTATAGTATTGCTGTTACTGTGTACAATGTTCTCCCGGTTCTGCTCACTTCATTTTGCTTCAGTTCATAAAAGTCTTTCTAGGTTATTCTGACATATTGGTACTCATCACTTTTTGTAACACAGTCTAAGAAGCCAAAGAACCTGGTCTTTTCGTGTTCCAGATATCCAGAGACCGTAACGACTAGAGGTAAGGATTTGCTTTTTGCCAAAAGCTTTTGAGAACACCAAAAATCAGTATGGTACAGATTAGGTATAGACCAACATCTCACAACATAAACGAAGATAAGCTCCAAATAATGTATGACTTATACAGAGAAATATTATAAACAAATTCCAGTATTGAGAAATTACCTTCCTCATCTATATATAGAGGAAGAGTTCAAGAACAAAGAGATAGAGAGGATCCCAGTAGGTAAAAATGGTCATTCAAAGTAAATTCATCTAAATTAAGTTAAATGTTTTTGTAAAAAGAAAAAGAGTGAAAAGGGAAAAATGAATGCAATTAAAACTAGAAAAAAACTGGTAAATGGGAAAAAATCTTTGCAGAAAGTTTCTCTGATATTTAAAGTATATAGAGAAGCAATTCTTATTTAGGAACGTAAGAGGAATTTTCCAACTAATAAATGGGCAAAGAATATAAACAAGTAGTTTTCATAGGAAAAAATGTAAGTTATCTATAAACATATGAAACAAAGCTGAAAATTAATAATGATTAGCAAAATGCAAATCAAAGCAACTCTGATGTTCTCCTTCATAACCTTGAGTAATAGGACATTGATACCAAAGAAATGTAGATAAATAGTTAAGAGAACAACTAATTGCCCTTTATGAACTAATTGGTAAAATGACAATTAAAAAAAGGAAGATGACAATTGGAGACACTGTGCGAAAGCAGCCCAATAATAAAGTGTTGGTGTAACTATGAGTTTGTCCAGCCATTCTAAAAATCAGTTTTAAATATGTTCCAAAACACTTAACCTAAGCATACATTTTGGCCTAGCTATATCACTGCTAGATGTATACACCAAAAAGATCAAAGAATGATGGGAAAGATGTATGTGTGCAAAATATTCATAACACCTTTTTTTTTGGTAGTCATAAAATGGAGACTGATGGGGAGCCCCTCAATTTGAAGATGCCCAAACTAATTATGTTATATAAATATAATGGAATATCATCACACCGCAATAAGTGCCTAAATGAAGTATTTCAGAGAAACCTGGGGCATCAAGTATCAAAAATCAAAAGTCTGTTATATAGATAAAGGATTAGACTAGTTCTTCTTGGCTCTAGGGGTCAAAACCAGGAGCAATAGTTGGAACTTCTAAAGAGGCCAATTTTGACCTGACATCAAGAAAAGATGTGGATTCTCCAAAAGTGCAATGGGCTGTGTTGAAGAGGTGGTAGGTTTCCTCTCCTTGGTATACAAGGAAAAGCCTAATGACCATGTGTTTCTTAAACTGGACATTCCTTTCATGTATAGACTGGCCAAGGTGAGTGCTGTGGTCCTTTCTAACGCTCAAGTTTTGTGTAACTTGTGTGAACCCAGGTTGACGGGGAAATCTGAGGATAACATCGATTTTTCAATGAGTTCTAAATATTCTCTCTCTTTACCCCACTTCCCCTCTATCTGAGACAGTAAGCAATCTGGTATGGGTTATACATATTCAGTCATACAAGTCCTATTGCCATATTAGTCATGTTCTGAAAGAATATATTGACCCAAAGGAAAGAAAAACCATGAAAGAATACAGAAAGTGAAAAGTCATATGCTTTGATCTTCATTTAGGCTTCATCAGTTCTTTCTCTGGAGGTGGATAGCATTTTTCATCATGAATCCTTTGGAATTGTCTTGGATCATTGTGTTCCTGAGAATAGCTAAGTCATTCACAGTTGATCATTTTATAGTATTGTTGTTACTGTGTACAATGTTCTCCCGGTTCTGCTCACTTCATTTTGCTTCAGTCCGTAATGGAATACTATTGTTCCATAAGAAATGATGAGCAGGCAGACTTCAGAAAATCCTGGAAAGACTTGAATGAACTGATGCTGAGTGAAGTGAACAGAACCAGGAGAAGACTGCACTCAGAAAAAAACAACACTGCACAATCATCAACTATGATAGATTTTCCTCTTCTCAGCAATACAATGATTCAAGACAATTCCAAAAGACTCACAATGGAAAATGCTGACCACAGCCAGAGTCTGAATGCTTCACTTTTTTGGGGTTGTTTTTTGTTATTCTTTCTCGTGGTTTTCCCCTTTTGTCCTCATTCTTCTTTCACAACATGACCAATGTGGAAATACGTTTAACATGATTGTAAATGAATAGCCTATATCAGATTGCAAGCAGTTGTGGGGAGAGTGGAAGGAAAGGGAGAAAAATTTGGAACTCAAAATCTTACGGAAATGAACATTGAAAGCTATATTTACATGTAATTGGAAAAAATCCTATTAAGAGAAAAAATTAAAAATAAAAACAGAGTGAAGAGTGAAAAAAAATTAAAGTAATGGTTTAGTCTGAATTCTGATTGGGACTTCAGGAATTCATTACTCAATTCACTTCCTAAATCTATGATTTCATTTGCTGCCATATTCCCTACTTTAAAGAGGGAGCTATCGATTGGGTTAAAAATCCAATGAAAGGAATATTTTAAAAAGGCTTCCAGTGTAATGGTAGGAGTTGGACACATGATGGCTGACTCAAAGTGTAACGTCTTAACTGATCACAAGGCAGTGCTGTCCTTTAACTAGTAAGCTGCAATATCCGGTTTGGCCACAAGATGTGAGCCTAAAACCATACTATATTTCTCAAAAGTGATTAAGTGGTCTACAAGTGTTTATGAAACACCTTTTATATGCCAAGCCCCATTCTAGGAATTGGGCTTGCAAAGACAGGAAGCATGCCTTGTTTTCAGATCAGTACTGCCTATTGGGGAAAAAAACAGGTAGAAATACAAGTATTTATAGAATAGAGAGATGCAAGGTCTCACTAAGACAAGAAGGGGGGAGGGAGGGGGGAGGGAAACAACGAAAACTTTATGCCTAATAGAAGGTAGGTCTGTAGATGAGCTGAGAGAGAGAGGGAGGAGGAGGAGGAGGAAGAGAGAGACAGACACAGAAACAGAGACAGACAAAGAGAGACACAGAGAGACAGAAATAGAGACAGGCACAGATAGAAAGAGACAAGGAACATTTCTTAAGTGCTGACTATGTGACAGGTCTTGTCCTAAGTGCTGACTATGTGACAGGTCTTGTCCTAAGTGCTGAAAGCTCATGTTCAAACAAATGTCCCTGCTTTTGGCAGTCTTATGTTCTAGTGGGAGAAGAGCAATTTGAAGGGGAACTGGAAGGGAGGAGGACCTGGTTTCAATCCAGTATCTGAGAAGTGAGAGGGAGGCCTGGAAAGCACAGGTTGGCCTATAAAATGACTGTAAGTTTCCAACCCAGGATGTCTGGTAGAATGGAGGTGTCCTTCATAGTAGCAGATTAGTTTATTAGAGGAGTGAGCTTTGGGAAAAAAAAAATACCTAGTTCTGTTTTGAACATGTTGGGTTTAAGTTGCCAATATAGTGTATCTAATTCAAAATTTGAGCTAGCTGTTTCTCCCTTCATCTGCTTCTTCTTTTCATCTTATTGGGTTTTTTTTTTGCTTTTTGAGAGGGGAAGGTAGGGCAATTGGGTTTAAGTGACTTGCCCAAGGTCACAGGCTACTTTTTGTATTAAGTGTCCATGACCCTTCCTAATATGTGTATTCCTTGTGCTGCCAAATTAGAGCATGGTAAAATATGCCCATAGTCTAATCTCCTGAGGGTCTATCCACCAATCTTCCAAAGTATAGAGGTCATAGCCTGCAGATCCGACTGTGCCTTGGAAAGGAGGCAGGGCTCCAGATTTCAAGGCCCACCATTGTATTGTTTTTAAGATTCTGTGACCATAAGCACAGGAGCCCCAATACCACCTCAGCTACAGCCATGCCAAAAACTCTGAGAGACATCTACCCATCCCTTAGAACCCTCTGCCTCCCAATTTGGGGGGGGGGCTTGGCATTCCTGATTCCTAGCCCCACTCCCAGAAGATGGTCACCTTAAAGCAGCCACCCTCTTAGATAGGGATAAGTGTAGAAAGGCCTTCTATTTCTGCCAAAATGGACTACAGACTTGGAAAGTATCTTTACAAAAATCTACCTAATAAAGAAACACAGACATTAACACTTCTCATTAAAAGCACATATTAAACAAGTTTAAAAGAGACAGAAATATTTGTGGAAAACAGATATGTAACACTTCACTTAGCAATAGTAAAAGTTAGTTAAAAAATGAAATAGATACTCCCCCCTGGATGTGTCCAGTGTATCTGAAAGTGACCAGTCTCTGGGGGAATCCTGCAAAATAGCAAAGATCCAAGAGTCGAGTCCAGATGTGCTCCACAGGTGACATTCCACAGGAATTCACCACCACTGAGTGTACAGAGACCCACGGACCCCAGGCTTGTCATGTGGGTTTGGTTATAGAATTGGAGGGGCTTCTGATGGCAATCCCACATAGGTCATTGTCAGCAGAAGTTCTAGGTTGTGCTTCAGGAGCCCAGATTTAGCAATCAGCACAGACTATGGAAACAAATGGGAGAAGTGGAGCAGCTCTTCATTGCAGGTTGTAAAACATTAGTTCCCAATGGCTACTAAGCAAGGCATGAACTGGTGACTGGAATTATCCATCAGAAGCTGAGTATCTTTCAAAAGTGCACAGAGGACAAATGTTCCTGTTACAAATGGACACCTCAGGATATTCTTGGGAGTTCAAAAATAAATTGTACTGGAACTGGACCATTGTCATGGAACAAAACTCTCGTCCCCATGTCCTAGACACAACATTGATCCATAAATATTGGAGAACAATGTTTTTAATAGCATAGCTAGTGTTCCTAATTTTTATGCTGCCTCAATGAAAACCTTGCAACATATAGAGACCCAGGGGAAGACCTGAAAACCATGTGGGACCAGGGTGAGGAACATTGCATCCACTCAGTCCTGTCTCCTCCCAGAATTGCCCTAAAGATGTATTCAGGGAGCTGCAGCAGATGCGTTCATGTCCCAGTAATTCTGTGCAATGATCTGAAGAACATCAACTAGAAAAGAATCCATAGCATGAGATGTAAACTCCCTCAGAACAGCTAACAGATGAATGATAGTGGTCACAATAAATACTTCTGTGTGGTGCCATGGTGTGAAAAGTACTTTACAAACATCGATATGAACGTTACAACCACATTTACTTTGTCTTGGTTTTATTTTTATTCCCATTTTATAGATATGAAAATTAAGGCTCAGAGAGTTTAAGTGGTTTGCCATGGCTACACTGTGAGTAAGGCAGAACTTTAGTCTAAGTCGGGGGGGGGGGGTAGAAAACCCGGCAGCCTCCCGGGATGTGGCCCTTTAGGTCCCCAAGCATGACCCTTTCACTGAATCTGAACTTCACAAGACAAATCCCCTTAATAAAAGGATTTGTTCTGTATAACCTGGACTCAGTCAAAAGGCTGCACCCAAGGATTTGGAAGGGCTCACGTGGGCTCGAGGCCGCAGGTTCCCAGGCCCTAGTCTAGGGCTGTGCCTCCCATTCCAGGTGTCTCTCCACTGGGCCAATTCACTAGTGGCAGGGAGGATGGTGTTGGAGACAACAAAGCCCCAAATCTGAAGTTTTAGAAAAAATGTATTATGCCCCCTGGTATAGGACACTGAGGCAGAAATGAGGGTGTAGGTCCCTCTTGTCCAGGCTGTGGAAGGTTTATATTACAAAGGATTTAGACCAGGCTAATCACAAATAAAGAGCTGAGGCAGACATGCTGCCTCCCTGGATGCCCCGCTGTCCTTCCCGCCCAGCGAGATCTTTGCCTCCTGTCTGTAGAAAGGAGGCTGAGCCTCGTCCCTTCACCGTTCCCCTTCCCCCCTTTTCTCTCCTCCTCTGCTCAGGGGGTAATTAGCAATCCAAGTACCATTCAAGGACTGGTGGTTTGTAGATGCTGCTGCCGCTACTGTGCTCTTTCTTTCCTTTGGAGCCCAGGACAGCCCTCCCTGGACCTCCCCCTTCCCCTCTTTGTCCTCTCAATCTCATTTTCCATAAAGGGGCTGACTCTTATCAACCCCAAGCTGAGCTCAGCTGCTGCCCCTCACCCCAGCCCCAGCAGCCTGCCCTCTGGAACCTGGGAGCCTGATCAGCTCCAGGTCCACCTGCAGGTAGAGGGTATACCTGCACCCCCTCCTATAGACAGTTTAGGTGATAGTTGCTGAAACGACTGGGGAAGGGGCTCCCCACTTCTCTGAACCTCATGTCGGAAACACCCCTCCCCTCCCTCCTCCCTTCCCCCTAAGTTCTGGAGGAGACTAGCCCCTCACTGCAGTGACATCACAGTGTCAGCCCCTCCCACCCTCTGTTAATTGTAAGTCTTCTTTGTCTGGAGGAGAAAGTTAAGGTGAAGAGTAGGGGGAGGTCTGCATGCCTGTCTTCCACTTCCCTTTCCCTCCACATTTCTCTTTTGGCCAGGACTCCCAGGTTCTTCCACTCCCAATTTGATGGTTTGCGGGGAGGGGACTTGAGGAATTACTTAGAGAGACCTATTCACTGAATTGGCATTGTCTCCCTCAAAGTGAGAACATGATAAGACCTTAGCTTAAAAGGGTCAGGATCTCCTGCTGGCATCCTGGGCCATCTCCAGTCATCCTAATGAATATCAGGCCACTGGACCCAGATGGTCCTGGAGGAGAAAGTGAGGCTGGTGACCTTGCACAGCCCTCCCTGCCTCAAATCAAAGTCAACTGCAAGTCATGGCATCATCTCCCTGATGTCATGGTCTTCTTCGAGAATGAAGGACAAACACAAGTACACCCCAGCCCTCCCATCTGACACCCCCATCTTCCAGACTGACTGATCCTGAGGGTCCTGCCAGTGCTTAAGTGGCTGTGAGTGAGGTAAGTGCTCCCTCCCCCGCTCCTGCCTCAGCCCCTCCCTTTCTTCTCCCTCTCTTCTCTTACTCCCCCCCCCAAACCCATCCATGAAATCCCAGTCCCCAATTGCCTTTGCTTAGTGCGCTTCAGGATGTGTGTAAGGGCGGGTGGAAGGTCCTAGAAATATCAATACCTTTTTTATGCCTGTATTATATATGTAGGTAGGATCATCTTTGTTCATCTGAATGTGTGAGAGTGAGACAGACTCAATGTTTGTGTGTGTGTGTGTGTGTGTGTGTGTGTGTGTGTGTGTGTGTTCAGGGGTGAACCTGTGTGTGCCTGCTGCTTCTGCCTGGGGCTTTCTCTGTGCCCAGGCTTTTGTCTGGAAGTCTGTGGCTTGTGAAGTCATCAGATGGGGTGAATTTGGTAGAGGCCAGCAGAGAGAAGCCTTTGAGGACACTCTCTCCTTCCCCTCCTCTGGTGAACATTTCTATCCATTCTTCCTCCCTCCCTTCCATCTTTAACCTCGGGGCTAGAGATAGAGGGAACAATCTAGGAAGTCTTTACCTCCCCTTCTCCTATCCTCTCTTTCTTTTGGCATCATTTAATTTAATGTCACGTTATTTTTTGTTCTAGTGTCAACCAGCACCAGACAAAATGGGCGTTTCCATATACCTTATTGTTGAACAGAAAGACCAGCCTGTCCCTGAACCTGCGGATTTCTATGATTTACAGACTCAAAGAAAAGTGGTTTTAATGTGTACCGCTCTCATTATGAGAGATTTGGAACATGTTGTCATAGGGCTATTGATAGCTTGGATTTCTTCCCTTGAAATCTTCCTGTTCATATCTTTGACCTACAGGAGAATGGCTCTTAATCTTGGAAATTGGAATCAGTTCCTTCTCTGTCTTGCATATGCAGCAGTCCTTAGAGAACTTTACTGCAGAGATGCTTTTCCTCACTTAACTGTTACCCTTCTCATTTCAACTGTATTCAGTCTTTTTCTGTAAAAAGGTTTCACCTTCATGGATGCAGAATCATTCATTTTATTTCCTGTGTCCTCTCTATTACTTTTTTATCTCAACTTCTTCTATCCATCCATGTGAAAAATAATTTCCTGCTTGTTCCACTAATTTGGTATTGATTCCCCTTTTACACCTAATTCATGTATCCACTTGTAGTTAAATTTGAGAAGTGGGGAGAGGTGTTGATGCCCTATCAAGTTTCTGGCAAACCATTTTTCCCTTATCCCATCTTTTTTGTTTTTTTTTTTGCTTTTGTTTTTGTTTCTTAATCAAATACTGTGTAGTCCTGCCCCTCCTCCCCAAGTCCTGTCTTTGAATTTATTAAACACTATTTTATTTTTTTTTAATTTTCTTCTGTACATTGCATACCTAATCTTTTCCATTGATCTCCCTTTCAATTTTTTACAAGTTGAAATTATTTTCTGGGCAGCTATATATTCTCCCTAGCATAAAGTCAGGAAGACTCATCTTCTTGAGTTAAAATCCGGCCTCAGACGCTTAGTAGCTCAATGACAATCAGCATGCCACTTAACCCTGTTTCCCTCAGTTCCTCATCGGTCAAATGAGCTGGAGAGGGAAATGGCAAACCACTCCTGTATCTTTCCAAGAAAACCCCAAATAGGGTCAGGAAAAGTCATAGAGGAGGAAACAGCAACAACAATTATTTCCATCATCACAGATTTGTAACATACTTTGAATGTGCCACTGATACTCACTAAACCCAAGTCCCTTTCTTTCCTCCTTCCCCCCTATTATTTCCCTTGATATACTTGATCTCTTTTAAAAATTTTATTGGTGTTTTCTGTTTCTTACATCTCCAGGGTATTCCATGTATCCCTTCCCCCCTTCCCCATCCTTGAGAGCCATGCCATGTAACAAATCACACTTCTTGTTTTAGGGAGGAAATAAAAGCCAGTCCAGCTGATTAATGCATTCAGGAAAATGTGTGCAATGTATGACACCTGTGGACCTCTCAGCTCTTGGATGTGATAGGCTGATGGTGTCTTTTTTTTTTAAGTAATTGGGGTTAAGTAACTTGCTCAAGGTTACACGGCCAGTTATTTCTGGGTGTGGTGCTAAGTGTCTGAGCCCGGATTCCATCCCAGGTCATCCCCAATCTGGGGCCGGTGCTCTTACTCACTGTGCTACCTGGCCACCTCTGATGGTGTCTTCTTATGGTTCCTTTTCAGGCCCACTTGATCTTTACCAGTTTGTTACAGGTACTTTGAAATTTTCACTGGGTCATTATTTCCATTTCAGTTGTTGCAATTGTCATGTGTATATGCTGTTTTCTTGGCTCTGCTTAATTCACTTTGCATCAGTTCATGAAGATCTTTCCATACTTCTCTGTACTCATACACATCATTTATTGCTGTATGGGAGCAGTATATTCCATGCCTTTCATGTTCCATGTCACGCTTGCCATTCCCCAGTTGATGAACAGCTACTGTGTTTTCAATTCATAGCTGTCACAAAAAGTGCTGTTGTAAGTGTTTTGAAATATATGGGGACCCTTTCCTTCTTAATGACTTCACTGGGGTGTAATGGAGTCTTTATTTTAAAAACTTTGGACATTTTTCTTATCTTCTTTGCATAATTCCAAATTACTTTTATTAAAAGGATTTTTACTGAGCCAGTCTCTAACCTGAGAATGCTCAAAACCCTACAAAACAGACCCAGAGATGGGAGTGCCAGTAATCTAGTAGTTAAATTAATCACTTTCAGAGTGAGGAGGGTTTTCTTAATCACAACTAGAGAAGTAGGGGGGGAGGTAGATTATAAACAATCATTTAGTGGTTTCCCATGAGAAAACCAAACTCCTATAATACAACAATTCTGGAGTCAAGACTTTGGGGATTGTGACCACCTAATTCAGGTGCCAGAAGGTACCTTAGCACACCCAGGATGTCCTGCTAGGACAGGTACTTTGATCTGCTGTGTAAAAGGAAAGATAACTTTTAAAGGGGTCAACAATCTTACTTTGATTGTATTCACTAGTTCAGGGGAAAAGTCAGCACCCAGAATGTAGAGAAAATACAGTGAATATAGCACAGAGATTAGACAGACAGGGCTCCTACTGTCTGAACAAAGTAATACAACCACCTGTATGTACCACCGGGTCAGGAGAGCACAAACTTCTGAGTGACTAGTCATTGGGGCTCTTAACAAACAGTTACTCAGAGTCCTGTCCAGGGAATCAACAGGCCCTTCCTATAAGCAAACCCCCAAAGCAAAATGCCCACCTCCCAGAATATGTGAAAAAGACTTGACCCCTGATTGGCTCGTTGCCAGGTGGCACAAACCCTATGTGACTCAGCAGAACTGTGAATTATCAGGGTTCAAAGAGATTTATCCTTTAGATTTTTACAATTTTTCCTGAGCCTGGCAAACAGAGCTCCAGAAAGAGAACAATAAAAATACCCCCTTGCTTGGGTGTATACCACCTCCCCTAAAGTACAGAACCACAGTTCTTTGATGGAAACAGGTTCTAGTCTTTGATTTGCTTCCCCTCGGGTATGCAGGTAGAAGGAGCTCAGTGATTGTGAGTCTTGTCCAGGTTTGATTAATCAGTTCAAGGTGTTTTGTGACTCTGACTCTCAAGCTAGGAAAGGCAAGATAACTTATTAGTAAATTCATTTAATGTATCACATTGATTACTTAAAAAATAGAGAAATTTTAGGCATTCCTCTAGGCCCTAGAGAAGCAGAAAAGCATAAACAGGAAAAGAGAAATCATAAGGGACTCAATAATGACAAATTCTTTCCATAACCATACGTGAATTCAGGGGATATATGTAACTCATAAGATCTTTATCCTTATAAGGGCAGTTAGAAGGAGTCTACATAGACAGAGGTCACAGTTGTGAATTGATTATGTTGCAGTGATCTCAGAAAAAGAAATGGAATAAGAGTGAGGTAGGAACTAGGAGAAGGGGGAAGGGGGAGACAGAATGGGCAAAATTTTCACACATAAAAGAGGCATGCCAGGAAGAGCTTTTTACAGTGAAGGGAGAAATGGGGGGGGGGGGGGAGTTACTGGGCAATGCTTTAACCTCACTGTCATGAGAATTGGTTCAAAGAGGGAAAAACACATATACACACTTAACTCGATATAATATAGAAATCTATCTTCCCCAAGAGGGAAATAAGAGCAAAGGGGGATAAGAAAAAGGGGGAAGATCAAAAACTGAAAGGCAATATTAAAGGAGGCAGTGGTTAGAAGCAAAATAGACCTTGGAGGGGGACAGGACAGAAAGAGAGAAATAAGGAAGAAGAAATAGAAGAAAATGGGATGAAAGGAAATATACAGTTAGTAATCATAAGTATAAATTTGAAAGAGATAAAACAAAGAGATAGCAGAAACTAGAATCCAGCAATATTTGGTTATGAGAAACACAGTTTGGGAACACCATTCTCGGCTCAAAACAATTTGAGAAAGAACAGAGCTGACAAAACACGACGTGAGTTAGGTAGTTCCTTGTTTAGTAGCTTTTCAGTCAAATTGCAGTGGAACAGACACCATTTGTTAAGCACCTACTGAATGTTCAGCATAATGTTAGGCTATGCAGAGGAGAGGTGGGGATTAGGATGAGGAAGGGTGCAGATTACG
The DNA here is from genome assembly GCF_028583685.1 of Petaurus breviceps papuanus. Lineage (NCBI taxonomy): Eukaryota > Metazoa > Chordata > Mammalia > Diprotodontia > Petauridae > Petaurus > Petaurus breviceps. The sequence goes on along the minus strand of NW_027186948.1, from coordinate 46,543 downwards.
GGGAATAGCCCCCCACCCCGGGGCAATTTCTAGAATTACATGGGCTGGCTCTGTTCTTCTCGTTCCTATTTCCCTTCATTCCCTTTTAATCACCAACGACAGTTCCACCAAATTAGGCATCCCTTTGGGATAATAACATTGAATACATGACCATGGATTTGTGGGATTCAGGAATGGTTAGTAGAGATGGGCAGTAGTGGTGTGTACTACAGCCCTTAGTACAGTTCTTTGCACTCAGTAAGTGTATCACAGATGCCCATTCGTTCATTCATGGCTGGCCATGCAGGGTTATCCTTGAAAAGATATGTTTGGGGCTGCTAAGTAATCGATAGCCTCCACCAATATTCCTTTGGAAAAAATCTAAAGACAATGTCAAAAACATCACAAAAATGTATCTGGGTGAGAACATGAGAAGATGTAGTTGCCATGGCACGCTCGCAATGTCTATTTTGCAGATTATAGTAATAATGCATGGTAATTGTCCTACAGGATGTGCTCTGACTGCTAACAGGAGGTGTGTTAACTGTTTTAGACGGTGGTGGGACTGCCTTCGAAAGGCAGGTGGTAGAGAGATGGGCACGATGTGCCAGGCTAGTCAATACATCACCACCACCTTCTGTGATGCTTGTCTCACAGCAACAGCTGCCTCCTTTATGTGTTTTCTTCTGCACACTAATCTCCAGTCTGCATCTTTATTTCTCTTTCCCTGGCTCTGCATCTCTGTCTTTGTTTTGTTCTCTGTTTCATATTACATACAGTATATATGGCTGTGTGTACCTATTGTGAGGTTCTGTGTATCTCCTGATATTTTGTAGCCCCTGGTGATTGAGATCTGCTGCCAGCAGGTGGTAGGGGATAAAGCTGGGAAGAAGCCCTCCCCTCCCCTGGCCTAGAGACCATTATGCAGACCTCATAAGGAGGTAGCCTGAATGCCAGCAATTCAGGATTCCATGTGTCCTTGACAACGACCTTCTAGAGTGGCAAGTCTATAGAGCTCCCCTTGGAGCAGTGACATTCTGGGTTCCAATGTCTCATTTATTTCTGGCCTTCTGTGATGCTAACATGATCCTCCCAACCTCCGACATTTTATGTTCCAGAATCACTTCAAGCTCTGACATTCCATGTTCTCTGGTATCTGGGTCCTCCCAGATCTCACATTCTGTGATCTAAGGATGTTCCCGGCCCTGACATTCTAAAATCTGTTATCTAAGTGTAACACCACCCTACAATCAAAAGCTCATTTTGAAAGTGATCTTGAGAGTAATATAATGCCCCATATCAGTCCACAGAGCTCATTCTTCTGCAGCTTTAGGGAATTTCTTTTAGAGCAAACGTTACAGGTAGGCAAAATTCCTAACATTTAGGCAGAGATTGGGCTCCTAGCTTAAATTGACATTTATATCTGTATTAAACCCCTAGCCTCTTCATGGTTGAGGCAAAATCCAGATTACTAGAATCCTTTCTGTGACTGAAAAGCAGATTACCAGAGTGTCTATGACTAGATGGGTATTAGGAGGGGAAGTTCAGGAAGGAGCAGATGCCTTCTTGGAACTTTCCTTGGCCTCGAGTAGGTGGGTACCCTGGTGGCACCAGTCTGGGTCTACTCTGAAATGCTCACAGATCCAGTGGCCATCTTTGATATTTTCCTTCTCTGCCCCAGCTCAGTCCTGCCTTCTCTTTCTCCTGTTGCTGCCTGACCCACCTCTCCCATTTCTTGGTTCAGCTTGCTATGACTCTGCTCCTTCTTCTCTACTTCCAAACTGTGGGAATCTCCATCTTCTTCTGAGATGGGTCCTCTCTTTCAGAGAAGTTCCTAAAGGCATGACCAGATCCCTTAAGGCAGTGCTTTTGATTGATTCCAGAAGATATATACAGACCCTGTTCACACTTGATTCTGATTGGTTGAGTGATTCAAATAATAACTGTTCTTGTCTAAGGAAGGTATTACTTTGAAGGGAGTGAGATAAGCAGAGAAGCTCCTCACTTTCACATAAGGATCCCCCAGCTCCAACAGCCTATGATCTAAGGACCCCTTCCTCGAGCCCACCTCCCCCTGCTCCTAGCAGGCCAGCAGTAGAGAGCATAGGAATAAATGAACTTTTCCTTAAAATGGTAAATAGAGTCTGTCCAAAATCATAAGCAAGCCTTATGTGTAATAAGGATAAAGTAGAAGTTTTTCCAATAAGATGAGGGGTGAAGCAAGGACACCCTTTATCAGCACTTTTACTCAATATTGTACTAGAAATGTTAGTTATAACAATAAGGGAAGGAAATGAAATTGAAGTAATTAGGATAGGCAACGAGGAAACAAATCTCTCAATCTTTGCAGATGATATACATAGAGAATCCTGGAGAATAAACTAAAAACTAGTTGAAGGACTACAACATTAGTAAAGTTGTAGGATAGAAACTAAACTAAACCCACATAAATCATAAACCCATAATAACATTTCTGCATATAAGCAACAAAGTCCAGCAGCAAGAGACAGAAAAATTCTATTTCAATTGAAAGATGACTGAACAAAAAGTACACAGAGAACCATCCTAAACAAGAAAAAATATTTTAAGAATAATTCAGTAAAATGAAAGTCTACATTGAAAATGTCTGAAATTAGATTCATGCTGCCATCCCTGTGCACCTTTCACCTCTGGAAAGGAATGGTGAGACTTGTCTTCTTCCCCTTTTTAAGGGTCAGTTTATTGAGTTTTGTATTGCTCATACAGAGAAGGTTTCCATCAATATGGCATAGTTTTCTCTGAGGGCAGGGACTGTTTCCTTTTTGTCTTTGGAATCCTAGCACCCAGAGCAGAGAGTGGTATATAGTAGGTTTTTAATAAATGATTTTTGACCAACTTACTGTAATTAAAGATTATGTTACAGTCTTTTGGTGGCATCTAGTAGTTAAAATCTACGTTGCAGTATTTAGGAATATTTGGTGCCATTTGTAGACAGAGGAAACATTATATTTTAATGAAAGTTTTAGGCAAGAGAGCAATATAATGTGAAATTCCTGTCTTGTGGTACATGCAGATATTACAATGTAGTCTGTCATCCTGTTTCCACACCTATGATTCATGTTAAGCCATATTTTTATTGAATTTTATGCCATATCATTGCTCCTTCCTGGTTAAGCCAGCAGAATGGAGCTAAATCAAATGTAAAATTTATGAAATGAAGAAAATACTGAATTCCTTCAGTGTAGACTTGAATTCAGACTAATTCAATATCAAAATTTTCTATTAAACTCTCCATCATATCAAAAGGCATTTGATACAGGATAAGAGTTCATAGCAGTTGGGACACCATCGAGCTGATATAACCCCTCACTGTGGTTAGGTGGATGAAGTCTTCATGTTGCCTACCAAAGGACTGAAATATTTTGAGGAAATAAATGCAAAAAAACCCATGGTCTCTCTATTGAAGGAAATTTATTTTTTTATTTCAACTTATTCTGTTACTTTTAATTTACAACATTCAGTTCCACAGTCCCTTAAGTTTCAAATATTCTCTCCCTCCCTCTCCTCTCCCTCCCCAACCCCCCACTTCCCAACCATGGTGGCATGCAATCAAATCCTGGATCTATAAATATATGAAAGAAATTTATGAAAGAAACATCATGGCTGACTAAGAATTTTCCAGTGTGAAAATAGGCATTCAGGGAAATATTTGCCAAGCATTTCTTGTTCAGTCATTCTGTCTTGCCTGACTTTATGAGATGCCATAGACTTTAATCCATGGAGTTTAATCCATAAGCAAACATATTATAGTGATTTGCTGTTTCCTTCTCCAGTGTGTTCCCATTTTATACATAAAGAACTTAGGCACAAAAGAGTCAAGTGACTTCCTTGCCTAAGGTCACATAGCTAGTATGTGTCTATAGCCACACTTCAAGTCTGATCTATCTGGCTCCAAATCCAGGGTTCGATCCACGGCACCACCTAACTGCCCTGTCCAAGGCTAGTAAAAAAAGGCAAAAGAGAAAAAATAAAGAACCCCTCCCCCAAAAAAACTAACAAACAATAAGACTGGAAATATACACAGTCAGATAGTGAGGCTACAGCTGAATTCACTGTCCTCAGTAGTACTGCTTGGATTCCAATTCAGTTTTATTACTTCCAAATAGCATCTCTCTGTTGAGAGAAGTGATTTTTTCTAATATATTAATAACCAATTAGTAAATTAGGATTGAGACTTTTTCTCTCTATTTCCTCATTCAGGGACCACCCAATAACTCAGTCAGTCTCTGAAGGGCATTGCTGATAAATGACATTTTCCAATCCTCAGGGAATGTGATCCATGATCTTGGGCAGGTGGAGTCCAACCCAACTCTAAAGCATTAAGTCTACACCCTTGCAGCCCCCCACTGTGCTTTAGGGTAACCCAACTCAGGAAGGAGAAAACCAATCAGAGTGGTTTGGGAAGACATGGATTCCCTTTGTCCAGACTGCTGGAGGTGGCTGAGTCTCATGATCAAGCCCTGTACACAACAGGAGAGGAAGACTTTTATACCCACCCCCTCACTAATTGTTCACCCATCAGTGTTGATTTTCACCTGTCAAGGACACATTCTTTTCCAAAGGTTTTTAATGCTTCAGTGATCTCCATGGTTTTATCTTGGTTATGGAGAGAGACCACTGACCACCAATATATTCTCAACTAGACTAATATTTTTTACTTCTTTAAAAGGTATTTTATTTTTCAACACTTACACATAAAAACAATTTTTAACATTTACTTTTAAAATTTTGAGTTCCAAATTCTCTCGCTTCTCCTCCTCCAACCCCCCTCAGGGAAGGAAAACCTTTCTATAATAGTCATGTTGTGAAAGAAAACATAGCAAGAAAAAAACTCAAGAAAAATAAAGAAAGCATAAAAAGTATGCTTCACTCTGTATACAGATATAACCAGTTCTTTCTCTGGGTATGGAAAGCATTTTTCATCACTAGTCCTTCATATTTGTCCAGGATCTCAGAAAGCCAAATTAATAAACTGATTATTACTTATACAGAAACTCTGTCTTTCAGTGTCTAGATCGCTGGCCCTGTGATCCCATGTGCTCACTGAAAGAATTAAAGGAATGGCTGGGCAGAAAGGCAACTGAGGTAAGAGATATACACTATATAAGCTTGGCAGTGACTGATAGGGGAGAAAGGGAGGAGACAGGGGGAGAGGGAGAGGGGAAGGGGGGTGGGGCTTTGTTCAGATGGAGTATAACAGTGGATGATGAACATCATTCCGGATTTGGAAGTTGAGGAGCTGGATTGGAAATTAAAGAGGTGGCCATCTAATGAGGAAGAGGTAAACGAATTGTGGGAAAAGAATATAATGGAATATTATTCTACCATAAGCCATGATGAAACAGAAAGTTCCAGAAGAAAATAGGCAGATGATCATATTGGGATGAAGAGAGAAATGGGCAGAACAAAAGCAATTTACACAACATTAAAGGAAAAAAAAGCTTTTGAAAACTATTGGAATTCTAGTTAATTAAATGATAAATCTTGAGTTCATAGGATTGAAGATGAATTACTTCAGACACCCATCTCTCTTCTGACAGAGGTTATAGACAAAAATCCAGGAAGATGCACATCTGGACTTTGTCAGAAGGAGAATTTCTCTTTCTGGGGGCTGAGTCCTTATTGGGAAGGTTCTTTTATTTTTGTGGTTACAGACTTTGAAATTGAATTTCCTAAAAGTTTTTCAAAATCGTTCAGCAAGAGCCAGTTCAACGGGCTACAAGTCCTAGGTGGGAACTGACCCTTGTCCCTTCTCAGGGGTCTAAGATGGGGGGGGGGTGCAGACCTGGCCCCACAGACTGGCTCTTTCTGCATCCAGGTCCCTGAGAGAGAGGACAACAAGGCAGAAGCAGGAATGCCTACCAGGGATGCTCTTGACTTTGGGCTGACCTCTGAAGGACAAAGGAATGACCTTGTTTTTATAATTACTGATCTGTAGCATAGTTTGAGTTCTGCTGTTGATAATAATGAACCCCAAACAACTTTCTTTCTTCCTTCCCTCCTCCATAATTATACTTGAGATACTTGACCTCTTTTTAAAATTTTATTGATGTTTCATGTTTCATATATCTCCAGGGTATCCCATGTATCCCTCCCTCTCCCCATCCCTGAAAGCCATGCTATGTGACAAATAGTATCTCTTGCTTTAGGGAGAAAAGGAAGAGCCAGTACAGCTGAGTGATGCATTGGGGAAAAGGTGTGCAATGTGTGACACCCATGGACATCTCACCTCCTGAACAAGGTAAGATGATGCTGTCTTCTCGTTTCTGTTTCAGTCCCACTTGATCTTTAACATTTTCTAGCAGGTACTTTTAAGTTTTTGTGTCATTCTTTCCACTTCAATTGTTGTAGTTACCATGTATATGCATTGTTTTCTTGGCTCTGCTTAATTCATTTTGTATTAGTTCACAAAGATCTTTCCATACCTCTCTGTATCCCATCATACATATTTCTTACAGCAGCATGGTAGAAGTCTTCCATGATGTTCATGTTCCATACCTTGTTAAGCATTTCCCCAGGTGATGAATGTGTACTTTGTTACCAATTCATCACTGACACAGAAAGTGTTGTTATAAGAATTTTGAAAACTATGAGGACTTTTTTCTTCTTAATGGCTTCACTGGAGTATAATGGAGTCTTTATTTTAAAGGCTTTGGACAATTTTCTTACCTTTTTTGCATAATTCCAAATTATTTTCCAAAATGGAAGTGCCATTTCACAGCTCCAGTAATAAGGTATTAGTTTGTGTATATCTAAACGCCGTTGTTTAGGGCTATGAAAGGAATTTGATAGGACCCCTAGTTTACCTGCTGTTTCAAATAGTTAATATAGTTTTGGGATGAAATGTTTTTAAATATTTAAGAGATTTCCCTTTCAAATGTATATAGTTCTGGGGGTTTTCTACCAGGGAGATCATACATGCTTTGTTCTTTGTCTTCCTTTAAGATAGGGTGATTTAAGTATTCTCTTTCCTCTTCTGTTAATATGGGCAGTTTAAACTTTTCTAAGTATTCTTCCATTTCACAGAGATTGTCAGTTTTGCTGGCATATGATTGAGCAAAATAACTCCTGAGCACTGTTTCATTTCATCTTCCTTGGTCATCTACCCTATATAGGATAGATTTCCAAACCCAACCCAATGAGTATGTTATTCTGTCTTTGAGACCTATCTGTTGAGGGTAACTTTCAAGCAATGCTCAGCCCTCTCCCTTCTTTCCTTCCATTGTAATAGGTCTTCTGTACCTTTAAAACTTATGTAATTTACTCCATTCTTCCTCTCCCTTCCATCTTCTCTGAGTGCAGCCATACTTCTCACAACTTAATTTTTTATATCATCCCATTGAAGTCAGTTTATACCCACAGCCTCCTCCTAACTGCCCTAATAGTGACACAGGATTTACAAGTATCATCTTCCCTTGTAGGGGTGGAAGCACTTTAACCATGTTGAATAAATTACATTTTTGCTTTCCTGTTTACCTTTCTATGCCCCTCTTGAGTCATATTTGAAAATCAAATTTTCTCGTTAGATCTGTTCTCTTTAATGGGAATGTGTGAATGTCTCCTATTTAAATGAATGTCCCTTTCATCCCCTGAAAGATTATATTCAGTTTTACTGTGTAGTTGATTCTTGGTTGTAATCCAAATTCCTTTACCTTCCAGAATATCTTACTCCAACCACTTTGATATGTATCTGTTTAATTTGACCTTGGAGTATCCATAGTGATAGTAGTAGCTTAACATCTAAGTAAAAAATGTTTTATTGATGCCTTTTAAGGAAACCAAATGAACCCCTTACTGGAAGGGACATCCCCAGTCAAACACTTATGGTATAGGAAAATCAGGAGGCAGCTCCTGGCTAAAGACCATAAGCAAGTCCTTGCATTTTGGTGAGATTCCCTTATCTCTGCTCCTAAAGGAAGTCTGTCTGGGTAAAACAAAAGTCTCCCATGTCTTCTGAGCATACTTAGAGGGCTTTTCTATGGGAAGCCTACCTAGGCTGGAGCTCCACCCAGCACTGGTTCTATGTGACCATAGTCAAAGGAGCCCCAATACCACCTCAGCTACAGCTGTTCTTGTAGCTCTTAAAGTCATCTACCCATCCCTTAAAACCCTATGCCTGCCAATCTAATGGGGCCTTTCCTGATTCCCAGCCCCACTCCCAGAAAGTAGCCTTCTTAAAGTAACCATTGTCTTAGATAGTGCTGAGTGTAGAAAGGCCTTCTCCTATTTTTCTGCAAACTTGGACAGATATATTACAAGCCTCCTAGAAAAATGTGCATAATAAAGAAAAATAGATAAAAATGCTTGTCATTAAAAAGGAGGGAGAAGATTGAGAGATGTTCTCAATGCCCATTTAAACAAGTTTAAAACTGACAGATACTTTTGGAAGAAAGAGGTGTAAGATTTAACTTAGGAAGACTAAAAGAAAGTTTAAAAAAAGTAATAGATATTCACAACTGCATACGTCCGGTGTATCTGAAAGTGCTCACTCTCTGGGGGAATCCTGTACAATAGCAAAGATCCAAGAATGGAGTTCAGGTGCGCTCCAAAGGTGACATTCCTCAGGAATTCAACCAACAATATGTGTGTACAGAGGACCACAGACCACATGCATGTCATAAGGGTTTGGTTATAGAATTGGAGGGGGTTTCTGATGGGAATCCCACATCAAGTTGTTGTCAGAAGAAATGATAGCTTATGCTTCAGGAGCCCACATTTGGCAATCAGCAAAGACTTTTTAAGGAAGTGTAGAAACTGAGGAACTCTTCATTGCAAGTTGTAAAACACTGATACCTAATGAATACTTAGCAAGACATGTCCTGGGGGCTGGAATTATCCATCAGAATCTCAATATCTTTCAGGTGATGGATGTTCATGTTACAAATGGAGACCTCAAGATATCCTTGGGAATTCAAAAATAAATTGTACTGGAACTGGCATATTGTCATAGAACAAAACTCTCATCCCCGACTTCCACCTGAATTCAAAGGCAGACAGCTCCCAGTTTTTTGTACAGCTCTCAGTGCAGTTCCTTCTCCATACTGAAGCTCACAGTATCTAGTCCACCTCAATTCCTTCAGTTTCTGTTCCTGGGAAGAGAAACTTAACAGAGCCACAGACAGGCAAAGTACCAACAGCACATTCATGCTTACTCTGGCAGACCCAGCTGAAACTCAGAAGTCCTCAGCAGCTTGAGCTGACCCTCAGAAATCTTCAGCAGCTCTGTTCTCAAAATCAAAATCACTTTCTCCCTTTCTCAAAATGAAAATCACATTTTTCATGCAAGTTCCAGTCTAGCAGCAGCAGCAGCAGCAGCAGCAGCCCAGCCTCCAGATGCTCAGTAAGAGAAATTCTTTCTCTCTGCCCCTGGGCTGCAGCTGCTCTACCTCCATGAAGCTTATCCTAAGAAGTTCTGACTGTCCAGCTCATGCTCTTCCTTAAATAAGGTATAGCTCCTCCCTGTTATATCAGCAACAGGGATTCATAGCTTCTGTTTCTCTGATTAGCAATCCAAAGGGATCTTCAAATTTCATTACCATTGAAAAAATCCATCTCAATCTATTAAATTTGGGGGCATACAATGGAATCAAGGTCATAGGGAGATATTGGCAAAAGCATACCAATATATCCTGTACTTTGTCACACCAGCTGCCAAAAGGGAGGCTCAACAGTTTGTAGGCCTCTTTGGATATTGGAGGGCACATATTCACCATTTGGGCCAAATATTAAGCCAGTTATATAAAGTGACCCATAAGAAATATGTTTTTGAATCATGGGGGGGAGGAAAGAGAGACTTTAAGGAAGCAAAAATGTCGATACAAACTTCCTTGGTCCTTTGGTCCATACAAAAGGGGCCTGTAGAATTACAAGTATCAGTACAGGAAAGATATACTAGATGGAGCCTATGGCAAAAAAAAAAGGAACAAGGAATGTTCCTCTAAGATTTTTGTCCAGAAAACTCCCACCTGCTGGGGAGAATTTTACCCCATTTGAACACAGTTATTGGCTGCATACTGTGCATTGGTTGAAACAGAATACACAACATTGAATCATGAAGTTTTACTTACCTGCTATTACTATAATAAATTGCATAACGGGAACCCCTAACTCCCACACAATTGGACAGGCCAAGGAGGCCAGCATCATAAAATGGAAATGGTATACACAAGACAGGGCCAGACCAGGGAAGAATGGAATTCCTAGTTTGCATGAGAAAATAGCTCAGAGAGACACCAGCGATGATGCATTAATTCATCAGACCCCATTAGAAAATCCACTAGTTCAATAGAACCAGGGATTTGATACCTTAACCGCACAAGGACAAAAACATGCTTGGTTGACAGAGAGTTCTGCTAAACACATTGGGCAAAAATGCCACCGGAAGTCTGTGGCATATGACAATCTTTATATATCCTATTTTGGCCAAAGTCTGAATAAATTTTAAAAATGCCTTTCCCTGTCTGAGCAACTTCAAAGACCAGAGGTAAGATTCCCCTTATCTTGGGACTTACTGCACATAAGAGCAAAACAGACATCCTGAGAGTATAAAATGTAAATAGGCCCTGCTCTGGTCATTGTCAATTTGCATTTACCACAAAGGAACTGTGTTTCACATAGATAGTAACAAATGGAACTCACAAAGTTTGTGACATGGCCATCCTGACTTGGGATGGTACTAAAAATGTATAAAAAGTCTTATGATTCTTCTATTCATCAGTCAGTACTTTAGTCCCACTCCTTGTGCAAGTACTGCTAGCCCTAAGGGGATAAGGAATAAATAATGTAATTTTGATATTACTATTTGTTTGTCTCCTTTAACAAAACCTTTTCTAGAGTTTGACACATATTATCCCATGACCAAAGTCACATTAGAAAGTGTAGGAACTGAGGGAAGTAGCCAATGGGCTGAATTAGTAGCAGAAGAGACCAAAGGGCCTTTCACAAGGATTAGACTGTGGTAAGGATTTTCTAGGAGACAAGATACAAATCACGACATCCCAGGGTTCCAGAATTTAGAGGTGATGCCCTCTATGGTAGCTGAGACCTGGAAACAAAGTGGATTCCCATCATTTGGGAATGGGATGAAAAAGTGGGGCATATCAATATGAATGGAATAGTCTGATCTCACCATTTCCCTGAAATTGATCTCTCCCCTGGGAAAATCATGTCTTAATTGACACGTCTCATGCCAGTCTCTCATTTTCCATCATTCTTGACCTCTCCGCTGCCTTTGAAGCTGTTGTTCATGCCCATCTCCTAGATACTCCTTTCTCTCTCAGTTCTCATGATACTGTTCTTTCCTAAGTCTCATTTTACCTGACTATGCCTGACTACTCTAAATGACTGAATCTTCACTCAGGTCATTCCCATGAACTGTGGATTTTCCTCAACATTCTATCTAAATGTTCTTTTCTTTATCTGTGAACTGGAAAGGAATCCTTCTATGAGTCCATAGAGGTCTTCGGCCAGTAGGAGCCCTGCTTGGACCCTATCAGACCATTCCCTCCACAGCTATCATTCCAGTAACTTTGTAGGTTGTTGTCTGTTTCTATTTCTTTTTTTTGAGAAGGGAAGTCAGGCAATTGGGATTGTGTGTGTCAAAAATCTAACCACTTACCCAAAGACAATAAGCAGAGTCATACTTGTGGTGAACAGGGATATATTTATTTTCCTTTCGCAGAAATGGGGCGTCCTTCCCCAGAGAGAGTCAGTAGAAGGAGGCATTCATCAAAGGGAAGAGTGGGATTTTAAGCTCTGATTTCTTAGAAACATATTTCTTTGCTATCCCTGGCTTCCATTACAATCTCCCCTTTCCCACTTTTGGGCCGTCTTCACTGAGTACACCCCATTCAGTGTTCTCATTTAGAGTACTAATTTATCTACTTGTTTGGAATATTGAATTACTAAACATTGAGATTGAAAACAGCAAGATTTCATATACTTATGTTGTGCTTATATCCTTTCTGACCACTTGTTCTGATTATAGGAATTTCTTACAAAAGAAAAAACTCTGGATGTGATTATAACAGCATCAAACTAGTCCTTCAGGGTTAAGCCTAAGGGCACATATATGACAAGATAAAGAATCTTCACCTGTGTTGGATTTCAGGTCAGAATCACAGTTTAACAGCCAATAATGTACGAATAATTCTACCTCAACACCAGACTCAGGAATAGCCAGTTGAAAAACATTCCTCTTCAAAGGAACACAAAGAGGAAACTGAGCCAGGAGGATCCCAACTTAGGCTGATGAAAAGATTATCCTCTCATCTTTTTCCCAGATGCATACCGCTACCTGTAAGAGTTCAGAATCACATTCCCTCTGAGTAGCTTGTGACATTTGTCATGAATTTTGGATTACTGACGATGATTCATGAGCCAACTATACCTAAATTCATACCTGAAAATAAAGTCAGTTATATACACAAGAGCTTTTACCTCAAATGGCAAGTTTCACTAATCACGGGTTAGGGTTAGACACAATTACTTTTTTTGTTTTTTTGGAGGGGGGAAGGCAGGGCAGTTGGGGTTAAGTGACTTGCCCAAAGTCACATGGCTAGTAAGTGTTAAGTGTCTGAATCTGGCTTTGAATTCAAGTCCTCCTGAGTCCAGGGCTGATGCCCTAGTCACTGTGCCACCTAGCCTCCCCATAGATACTGAAGTGCCCCCCAGAAATTTTACACCAAAGCACCCTTCCAGTTGCAACCTGCTTGAAGGGGACCCCTACCAGGGTCCCTGGAAACCACTTATTAGGCCATAATAGTGAGGGAAGGTTTCACCTGTGTTGCTAGAAACATGCCCCATATTCAGGTCTATTTATTTTTGTATCCAGGGCTTTGCTAGGTAATCAAGGCTTCACTAGAAATGGCATTAACGGGGTTACCCACCCTTGAAACCACACTTTGTTGTTAGCAACATCTTGGTCTATATAAGTTTTCTCTGCAAAGGGATCAGGGCTGTCTTCCCTACTGGGGAGGCAGTCATCAGCTGGTTAATAAACACTCCCATCAAATTATAATTGGCTTTGCTGTCCTGTTTCTCGGTTGACCACTTCATTTTGTAGGTCCCACCAAGATTGTCTTTGGCACTGACTAACAGCTGGACCAGGCTCCCTGAAGGGCCAGGAGAGCAATTCATGCTAAGGGTGTGGCCACCGAGTGACATTCCTCTTCCCCAGGCTCGTATTGCTTTCCTGAGCGAACCAGGAACCTGAGTCCCTCCCAAATTCTTTGATTTGGTCCACAAGCATTCTTTTTCCTGATTCTGTTTCTGTTGAGTGCTCCTGTATAGTAAGTGGCTGAGCTGGACGCGGTGTTGATGCCCTTACTGTTCTCTGTGGGACACTTCTGGAGTACCCTCTTTTCCGTTTCTGTTCTCTGTGTTCCTGTCCGATAATCTTAATTGTCTCTGTAACTTTAATTACCTGCTTTTCTTTAGGTTTGTGTTTTCTGTGTATCTGTCACTAGATGTCGCTGTAACATTGATTACCTGTATTTCTGCCTGTGTTTCTGTCCTGTAACCTTAGCAACCTTAATTGTCACTGTAACTTTAACCCTTTCTTTATGTGTTCTGTGTGTTTGTTACTAAGTGTTGCTGTAACTTTAATTCTTTGTCTGTGTTTCTGTCACTAAGTGTCTCTATAATTTTAATTGTGCTGTAACTTTCTCTGTTTGTCTCTACCTCCTGTTAGTTTGTGCGGTATTTTTTTTTAACTTTTTGTTTCTATGTAACCTTAATAATTTCTGCCTGTGTTTCTGTGACTTTAATTCTTGTCTCGTCCTTTTTCTTACTATATTTATGGGCCAAAACAATCTGAATGGCCTCAATTCAGCATTGGCTGGCCATCTGAGGGTACTTTCGATTCAGCCCTCGCTGGCCAAGTCTGGAAGATAAATTGCTCAGCCCTGAGTCTCAGCCCTGGGAGCCATTGCCAAAGATCAAAAGGTCGGTCTCCTGCCAGCTCCCCATCCCCTGAATCAACCACCCCGTCAGGGCTCTTCCCACTCTGACAGCTTGTTCCACCCCCAGAATCTGACCAGCCTACCTGGGACAACTGCCAACAGTTGCTCCAGATGCTGGGTTGCTCCATCTGGGATCCCCAAAAGGAAGGAGTGAACTTTGCCCACATTTCAAAAGGTTCCCCTGGAGGGCCCCTTTCGAAATCCAAAAATCTCAGTACAAGGGGTCACTAGAGAGATAAAAATGCCATTGGAGTGTATTCTATGTGTTGTTATGTGTGTATCCTGTTTCTGGGATACTGGTGGCACCTTCATTGTGCCTACCGGCCCCAAAAGCTCTGGGCAGGTAGAAAGGATGAAACCTTCTTCCTTTTGCCCTGCTGTGTTTTTTCTGTGTGATTGCGTAAAGAAATCTCTGAATCTGCCACCCTGTAAGATTCAAAAAGCAGCCAAGACCTGCGCTAGAAAGATTGATGGTCTCTTAACTCCAGTCAATTTCTATCTAAGAGAAGGGTGACCACTTCAGTGATCAAAGAAAAGTAGGTTTCCAAGCTGCTCTTTGGAATAGGACTAACACTTAACTCTTTCCTGGGTCATAGAAAGAGAACTGTGCAACATCATTGGGAATATAGATCCAGGTAATAGAATTCATTCTGGTTATTATTTGGCAACAAGAAAAATTTTTAGTACCTGTGTAGCTGCAAAAACTGAAGTTTAAGGTCACCAGATTGGTTATTCAATTGTTTTTATTTCAAAGTTTCAATTAAGACCATGATTGTTACTGGCAAACAGTTGTATTATCTGTGTTGTATGAAAAGCAGTTTCTCTTAAAGTCTTGAAGTAGATCTATAATTTTAAAGGAATGAACACCTAGGAATAGTTTACTTGAAGAAAAGGTAAAGAAAAAAGAAAGTGCAATATTCTCCTCCCTGTAGCCCTACCTCTGACAAGACTCAGGACTACCATGCCTTCTCACTGTGATCCAACTCTGACCAGATTAGTGCCACAGTGACAAGTCACAACCGCTAAGATTCTCTTGCCTGTGGTCCCAGTTCTTCTTAGCTAGGGCTACAGAGCCCTCCCCTGTCATCCAGCACTGATGGAGCTGAGAAGACAGTAAGAGGTTTGAACCATTAAGATTATTTTCTCCCTGTTGTCCTGGCTATAACTGAGCTAGAGTTGCAGTGAAGTTAATTTGAGTTAACCTCCTCCAAAAGAAAAAGGGGGGAAGGTACAGTAGCTATATCAGAGCTACATGGGCTTGTCATCTGCCTACCTGAAAGGTTAAATCCTTGGAATAGAATATATTTTTCCTGAATGGCATGGTAACAGTTATACAAGGGAAAAGAAGCTTGTGAAACACGGGTACAAACACAAGTTAATTATCCCATATACTAAGCCTGGGATACATCTGAGTTACTAAAGTGTGTGTTAGATCTGAGCTATTTAGCCTAAAATTATGTTCTTTCCACAGCCTAAATATTTTAGAAAAAGGGTATTCGGCCTAGCTCACACTAGCAACAACTGTAGATCCCCAGGTACCCTCTAAGTAAGCAGAGCCTGAAGGTTCTACTTCAAGTTCCCCAAAACCTCTCCTCAATGCTCCAGGCTAAAATCTCCTGGCACCCCCCCCCCAGTTGAGTACTGCCCTTTTTCTCCCAAATCGACCATCCCATATCCAGGGTCTGCTACACCTAAGAATTCATAGAAGTTTATTTGATAGAGTATAAGCTGATAATGTGCTTTGAGTGTGATGAATTTGGAAAAATGGAGGGTTTTCCCCTGAAATACAGAGTTCACTCTGTACCATGAAGCCCCAGCTTCAGTACTATCTAAGAGGTCTCTCCCTTGCTGCAAATGATCCCTTTGCTTGTTCCAGTGCCAAGGAATTAAAGAAGGTTGCTAAGGACTCCTGGAAAACAATGGAACAGGGAGAAAACACCCAATAATATACAGTAAAAAGAGAAAAACCAGAGAGGTACAGCTAAGAGAAAGATGAGAGAAAAGCGAGAATTGGAACGTCACAAGTCCCTGCTTTTTCCTTCTATGACAGGTCCCTATGCTCAGAGCAAGTAATCAGTAAAAGATATGGATTCTTTCAGGTTAGGTTACTGGAAAGTCTAAGAGTAATTTTCATCTAGAATTAGAACATGTATGGAAAGTTAGGTAAGCTGCTTAAGATCATTTTAAAAGTTATCAATTAACTTCCTTCACAAAAGTTTAGTGATCATTTATAAATCTTGAAACTGTTTTGAAGAAGTAAAATACTTTTAGAATAAATTTTTTAAATCTCTTGTGTGATTTTAAGAGACCCACTAAAACCTCCACTTGCAAAATTGATGTAACAAGTTGTAAAGCAGAAGATAACTTGATATTTTGATCCATTATTTAAGCAAGTGCTAATATTTGTAACTGAATACATATGTGTAAGATTCATTCCCCTTTTTGAAATTGTGTTTGGCATCACACCTTCTATTGTATTTTGGATGACGAATGCTGTTACATATGACTGTTAATGATTTATTTCTCATGTCCCTCTAAGCTCTCTAAAATTTCCAGGACACAGTCCGAGGGGCGTATCAGACCAATCCGCTGTTAAGGTGGCCGGAAGAAAAGCCTGGATCCACCCCTCACACATCAAGATGACGGCTCCTCCCGACCCACCAGACCTGTGGGTAACAGTGCCAGCCAGTGACTAACAACTGAAGATTAAGAGATTGTCCTGACGCTCCTATTCCTGGCATTCCTGACTTTGGCCAGTTCCAACTTCAATGCAACCACCTTGTATTCTTGGACTCTTGCTAAGACAATTGATGGGACTCTGCTAGCAAAGAATCACTTTGATCACTGTGCCCCAGATTCATGTTGTTTCCCTATACAGGCATGTATTCTGTGGGGACTGCTGATGCTGCTTGTGGAGACATGGGCAGAAAAGCAGCCTTTGGTCAACCAAGTCATATGTCTGACCTAAGGATGGGTCCCCCGAGTGTGGGGGACAGGGAAATATCACTGTGCCAATTGGGTCTCCAGTGGCAGCCATGACCACCATATTTAATTTCATTGTAATACCCTTAAGTCATGTAACTCAGTTTTCATCAGGGTTTTGGATCGGACCAAACAGGATTGGAAAACTGGGACACCTTGGAGAATCAGGCTTTATATCGTGGGAAGGGACCCCAGGGCCTTGTTCACTATTCAATGCGCTCAGGTACCAATGGATCTTACTGCCACCGGTCTCAACCCAATCCTTAACTCACCTCCTGGTGGCTATCTAACCCCGGATGGCCCCCCTGTTTCACCCATTTCCATCACCCCTGCAGACTCGGCCAGCACTTTGTTAGACACCAAATTCCTTGGACCCGAGCTTAACTTCTGACTGCTTGTATGGAGGAACACCTTTTTTGCTGGCAGTCCCCATTTTAGTCCCCATCATCGTTGGCCTTGGTTTGGCAGGATCGGCAGCAGTGGGTACCACAGCCCTCGTGCAAGAGAACAGTCCCCTGGACTCAGTTGATTCTGAGTTTCAACTATGAACAAGACAATGGGGGAGTAAAGGGCCCACCAGAAATTATACACCAAAGCCCCCTCCCAGTTGCAACCTGCTAGAAGGGGACCCATACCAGGTTCCTTGGAAACCACCTAATAGGCCATAATAGTGAGGTAACTTTTCACCTGTGTTGCTAGAAACATGCCCTAGATTCAGGTCTGTTTAAGTTTGTATCCAAGGCTTTGCTAGGTAATCAAGGATTCACTAGAAATGGCATAAACAGAGTTACCCGCCCTTGAAACCACACTTTGTTGTCAGCAACACCTTGGTCTATATAAGTTTTCTCTGCAAAGGGCTCGGAGCTGTCTTCCCTACTGGGGAGGCAGTCACCAGCTGGTTAATAAACACTCCTATCAAATTATAATTGGCTTTGCTGTCCTGTTTCTCGGTTGTCCACTTCAGTACATTTATTTTTACTCTCTTGGAGCTGCAATAAGAAAAAAAAATTAGCAGGACTCACATACTTCGGAGATTTCACTTAAAATCTTTTATTTGTTTGCTTTTTGTCTCAAATTTAGATTCCTACTGGTGTATAAACTGAAATGGACAAATGAAATGGACATGACAGCAAAGCCAATTATAATTTGATAGGAGTGTTTATTAAAAATGGGGACTGCCTCCCCAGTAGGGAAGA
Organism: Petaurus breviceps papuanus; assembly: GCF_028583685.1. Classification (NCBI taxonomy): domain Eukaryota; kingdom Metazoa; phylum Chordata; class Mammalia; order Diprotodontia; family Petauridae; genus Petaurus; species Petaurus breviceps. The sequence continues at coordinate 28,386 of NW_027186948.1, read as the reverse complement.
CAGCCCCAAGCATTCTGCAAAGCAAGCTTTTATAGAACAAGTTGTTGCTAACAACAAAGTGTCATTCCAAGGCATGGAGGTGCCATTTCTAGTAAAGTCTTGGGTACCTAACAAGAACAGACTTATATCTGGGCTAACAAGAACAGGCTTATATCTGGGGTATGTTTCTAGCAACACATGTGAAAAGTTCCCTCACTGTTGTGGCCTATCAGTTGGCTTCCAGGGACCCTGGTAAGGGCCCCTTCAGGCAGGTTTAGGGGGCTTTTGTATATAATTTCTGGGGGCACTTAACTTCCCCTTTTTCTTGGTCATAGTTGAGACTCGGACTCAACTGAGTCCAGGGGACTCTTCTCTTGCACAGGGCTATGGTACCCACTGCTGCCGATCCTGCCATACCAAGGCCAACTAGGATAGGGACTAAAATGGGGGCTGCCAGCAAAAAGGTGTTCCTGCACAAAAGCAGTGAGTATAACTTGGGGTCTAACAAAGTGCTGCCCGAGTCTGCAGTGGTGATGGTAATGGGTGAAACAGGGGGGCCATCTTAGCAGTTGTAACTTGTCACTGTGGCACTAGTCTGGTCAGAGCTGGATGAATTTATTTTTGACCTTTTGCCGAGTAAAATTTTCTTAGATCTTCATTCCTTTAAAATTTCAGATCTACTTCAAGACTTTAGAGAACAATCATGGTCTTACTTTTGAACTTTGAAATAAAAACAATTGAAGAACCATTCTGGTGACCTGAAAATTCAGTTTTTGTAGTGCCTAATAGTAACCAGAATGAATTCAGTTACCTGGATCTATATTCTCAGTGGTGTTGCACAGTTCTCTTTCCGTGACCCAGGAGAGGGTTAAGTGTTAGTCCTACCTTAAAGTGCAGCTTTGAAAGCTACTTCTCTTTGATCATTGAAATGACCTCTTTTTCTCTTAGATAGATTTTAGGGGAGAAATTTTCCATTCTCTCTCTGTCCATTTGTCTTTCTACTTCGAGAACTTTGCTAGAGTTCAAGGAGTAGGAGAAATGATTTTCTGCCAACAGCCATTCCTCAAGAGATTATTAATCTTTTTTTGTTAATTTGTTTGTTTCCTTTTAGTTTACAGGATTCAATTCCACAATTTCTTGAGTTTCACATTTTGTCCTCCTCCCTCCCCTCCCCCCCATGGTGGCTTATAGTCAAGTATAGGATCTGTAAATACTTTCACATTATACATTAGTCAGGTTATAAGGACGGATTGTACCAGCTGGAATGAAAAATGGTAAAGAGGACATAAAACCAAATAAGAGAAGGAAAAAGATCAGGTATTTTGCTTCCGCCTGGATATAAACTCAGTTCTTTCTAGTTCTTTCTCTGGATGCACATATTTCTCTCCATCATGAGTCTTTTGGGATTGACTTATATCACTGCATTGCTGAGAAGAGTCCAGTCTATCAAAGTTGGTCATCACACATACGTTGTGTCTGTAATTGTGTACAAATTTCTCCTGGTTCTGCTCTTCTCACTCAGCATCAGTTCTTTTAAGCCTCTCCAGGTAAATATGAAGACCGTCTGCTCCTCATTTCTTATAGCACAATAGTATTCCATCACATGCATATACCACAACTTGTTCAGCCATTCCCCAATTGAGGGGCACCCCCTTAATTTCCAATTCTTTCCTACCACAAAAAGAGCTGCTATAAAGATTTTTGTACATATGGGTCTTTCTCTCATTTCTATGATCTCTTTGGGATATAACCCTAGGAGTGGTATTGCTGGATCAAAGGGTATGAAAGTATTCATAGCCCTTTGGGCATAATTCCAGATTGCTCTCCAGAAAGGCTGGATCAATTCATAACTCCACCAGCAATGCATTAGTGTTCCAATTTGCCTACATCCTCTCCAGCATTTGTCATTTTCCTGTTTTGTCATCTTAGCGAATCTGACTGGTGAGATGTGGTACCTCAGAGTTGTTTTGATTTGCATTTATCTAATCAATAGTGAATTAGAGCATTTCTTCATGTGCTTATAAATAGCTTTAATTTCATTCTCTGAAAACTGCCTGTTCATATCCTTTGACCATTTATCAATTGGGGAATTACTTGTATTCTTATAAATTTGACTCAATTCTCTGTATAATTTAGAAATGAGTCCTTTGTCAGAGACATAGATTGTAAAGATTCTTTCCCAATTTCCCACCTCCCTCTTAAACTTGGTGATATTGGCTTTGTTTGTACAGAAACTTTTCAATTTCATGTAGTCAAAATTATCCATTTTACATTTTATAATGTTCTCTAATTCTTGTTTAGTCATAAAGTCTTTCCCTCTCCACAAGTCTGATAGGTAAATTATTCCTTGTTTTAGGAGACTGCTTACAGTATCAACATTTATACCTAGATCATGCACTCATTTAGACTTGATTTTGGTATATGGTGTTAGATAATGATCTATGCCCACTTTCTGCCATACTATATTCCAGTTTTCCCAGCAGTTTTTGTCAAATAGTGAGTTCTTATCCCAAAAACCAGGGTCTGGAGGTTTATAAAACAATACATTCCTATAGTCATTGACTTCTGAATCTTGTGTGCCTGATCTATTCCATTGATCCACTCCTCTATTCCTCGGCCAGTACCAAGTAATTTTGATAATTGCTGCTTTCTAATACAGATTGAAATCTGGTATAGCTAGTCCACCTTCCCTAGCATTTCTTTTCATTAATTCCCTTGATATTCTGGATCGTTTATTCTTCCAAATGAATTTTGTTACTATTTTTTCTAGCTCTATAAAGTAGTTTTTTGGTAAATTAATTGGTATGGCACTAAATATATAATTTAATTTAGGTAAAATTGTCATTTTTATTATATTAGCTCGACCCAGCCACGAGCAATTGATATTTTTCCAATTAGTTAGATCTGACTTTATTTGTGTGAAAAGTGTTTTGTAGTTATGATCATACAGGTCCTGGGTTTGTTTTGGCAGGTAGATTCCCAAATATTTTATAATGTCTACAGTAACTTTAAATGGGATTTCTCTTTCTATCTCTTGCTGTTGAATTTCATTGGAAATATATTGGAATGCAGAGGATTTATGTGGGTTTGTTTTATATCCTGCAACTTTGCCAAATTTATTTATTGGCTCAAGTAGTTTTTTACTTGATTCTCTAGGATTCTCTAAGTATATCATCATATCATCTGCAAAAACTGATAGCTTGGTCTCTTCTTTGCCTAATTTGATTCATTTGATTTCTTTTTCTTCTCTAATTGCTACTGCTAACATTTCTAGTACCAGATTGAATAAGAGGGGTGATGGTGGACACCCTTGTTTCACCCCTGATCTTATGGGAAATGCTTCTAGCTTCTTCCCATTACATATAATACTTGCTGATGGCTTTAAATAGATGCTACCTATTATTTTAAGGAAGGCTCCATTTATTCCTATAATTTCTAATGTTTTTAATAGGAATCCATGTTGTATTTTGTCAAAAGCCTTTTCTGCATCTATTGAGATGATCATGTGGTTTCTGCTAGTTTTATTGTTAATATGATCAATTATACTGATTGTTTTCCTAATATTAAACCATCCTTGCATTCCTGTAATAAATCCTACCTGACCAAAGTGTATTATTCTTGAGATAAGTTGCTGTAGTCTTTTTGCTAGTATTTTATTTATAAATTTTGCATCTATATTCATGAGGGAGATTGGTCTATAATTTTCTTTCTCTGTTTTATCTCTTCCTGATTTAGGTATCAGTACCATATTTGTGTCATAAAAAGAATTTGGTAGGACTCCTCCTTCACTAATTTTCCCAAATAGTTTGTAGAGTATTGGAATCAATTGTTCTTTAAATGTTTGATAGAATTCACTAGTGAATCCATCTGGCCCTGGAGATTTTTTTCCTAGGGAGCTGACTGATGGCTTCTTCAATTTCTTTTTCCGAGATGGGATTATTTAAGTAATTTACTTCCTCTTCAGTTAATCTGGGCAACTTGTGTGTAAATATTCATCCATTTCCCTAAGATTGTCAAATTTATGTGCATGCAATTGGGAAAAATAATTCCTAATTATTGTTTTGATTTCCTCTTCATTGGAGGTAGATTCACCCTTTTCATTTTTGATACTCATAATTTGGTTTTCTTTCTTTTTTTTATCATATTGACTAAGGGTCTATCAATTTTGTTGGTTTTTTCATAAAACCAGCTCTTGGTTTTATTTATTAGTTCAATAGTTTTCTTGATTTCGATTTTCTTAATCTCTCCTTTAGTCTTCAATATTTCTAGTTTAGTATTTAATTGGGGATTTTGAATTTGTTCTTTTTCTAGGTTTTTTAATTGCATGCCCAATTCCTTGAGCTCCCTTTTCTCTAATTTAATCACGTATGCACTCAGGGATATAAAACTTCCCCTAAGAACTGCCTTTAATGCATCCTACAGCTTTTGGTATTTTGTCTCATTATTATCATTCTCTTGAATGAAATTACTGATTGTTTCTATAATTTCTTGTTTGACCCACTCATTCTTTAGGATTAAATTGTTTAATTTCCAATTAGTTTTTAGTCTGTCTTTCCCTGGCCCTTTATTGCATATAATATTTATTGTATCATGATCTGAGAAGGATGCATTTAATATTTTTGCCTTACTGCATAGAATTGTGAGGTTTTTATGCCCTAGAACATGGTCAATTTTTGAGTATGTGCCATGAACCGCTGAGAAGAAAGTATATTCCTTTTTATCCCCATTCAGTTTTCTCCAGAGATCTATCATACCTATCCTCTATAAAATCCTGTTCACCTCCTTAACTTCTTTCTTGTTTATTTTGAGGTTGTATTTATCAAGTTCAGAGAGGGGAAGATTAAGGTCTCCCACTAGTATAGTTTTGCTATCTATTTCTTCCTCTAATTCCTTTACCTTCTCCTCTAGGAATTTGGATGCTACACCACTTGGTACATATATGTTAAGTAATGATATTGCTTCATTCTTGATGGTGCCTTTTAACAGGATATAGTTGCCTTCCTTATCTCTTTTAATTAGGTCAATTTTTGCTTTTGCTTTATCTGAGATAAGGATTGCTACCCCTGTTTTTTTTTTTTTACTTTAGCTGAGGCATGATATATTTTATTCCAACCTTTTACCTTTACCTTGTGTGTATCCCTCTGTTTCAGATGTGTTTCTTGTAAACAGCATATTGTAGGATTATGATTTCTAATCCATTCTGCTATCTTTCTCCGTTTTATGGGAGAGTTCATTCCATTCACATTTACAGTTATGATTGTTATCTGTTTCTTTCCCTCCATCCTATTCCTGCCCCTATTAATGTTCATATTTTCCTTCCCTTCTCCCTTCCCCCCCTTAATAGTTTTCCTTTTAACCACTGCCTCCCTCAGTGTTCCCTTTTCAGCCCCCCTCCCTTTTCCTCCCCTTTCCCCTTACTACTTCCCTCCCTACAAACCACTCCCACCCCCCTTTCGTAACCCTTTCCCCCTCCTACTGCCTGTAGGATATTTTTATACTTAACAAAGTATGCTATTTCTTCTTCCCATCAAGAGTGACAGGAACAAATCTTATGGGAAGCTCCTCTCCCTCCCCTCTTTCCCTCTAAAATGGTACTTTTTGCGTTTCTTCTCCATAGAGTCCTATGCTTAACTGGTTGTTATTCCCTCCTTGTACCAGAACCAATGAGGGAAAAGCTCATATTCTTCCCAACTCCCTCCCTTTTTTTCCTCTGCTATACAGTTTTTATGCCTCTTTGTGTGGCATAATTTACCCTTTTCCACTTCAACCATTCCCTTTCTTCCATTGCAGTCCCTTTGTAGCCCTTAATAAGATTTTTTTTAATCGTCATTTTGTGAATTTTATAGTCATACCCTCTACTTGTCTATTATCAGTTTGCTCTTATAAAATAGCAGGGTGTGTGTGTGTTCTCCTTGTTGACCTTTCTAAGTCACTGTTGCATCTCGTAATTGGCGGTTGAATTTTCCATTGAGTTCTGGCTTTTTAACAGGAAGTTCTGGAACTCTGTTATATCGTTGAATGACCATCTCTTTGCCTGGAAGAATATGCTCAGTCTCGCTGGGTATGTGATCCTTGGTTGTAACCCGAGCTATTTGGCCTTCTGGAAAATTGTATTCCACTGCCTCCGATCTTTCAGGGTAGAGGCTGCCAAATCCTGTGCAGTCCTCACTGTGGAGCCTCGATAGTTTAATTGTTTCTTTCTGGCCGCTTGAAGTATTTTCTCTTTTATCTGGTAGTTCTGGAGTTTGGCCACAACATTTTGAGGACTTTTCAGTTTGGGATCTCTTTCAGCAGGTGTCCAGTGGATTCTCTCGATTTCTATTTTACCCTCAGGTTCTAGTATCTCAGGGCAGTTTTCCTTAACGAGCTCTTGGAGAATGTTGTCCAGGCTCATTTTTTCATCATAATTTTCTGGTAGGCCTATGATTCTCAGATTATCTCTCCTGGATCTGTTTTCCAGGTCAGTTATTTTTTCTTTGAGGTATTTTACCTCTTTTTCTAATTTTTCATTCTTGTTGTTTTGCTTGACTAATTCTTGGTTCCTCATAGAGTTATTTGTTTCCATTTGGTTAATTCTAGTTTTTAGCACATCATTTTCCTTGGTTAATTTTTGAAGCTCCTTTTCCATATCATTCAATTTTCTTTTTAGAGAGATGTTTTCCTCATTATAATGTTTTTCTAATTCTACTATTTTTGTTTTGAGAGAATTATTCATTTTGTCTTCTCTTTCTCTCATTTGGTTTTCAAAGTTCCTTTTGATCTCATCTAGGAGAGCCTTCTGTGCTTGGGACACATTCCCTGTTGAAGTTTCAGCTTTGGGTGTGCAGTCCACATTGTCTCCCTCTGAGGTTGTTTCCTCCCTCTGAAGATACTAGGACTCCAGAATCTTTTTCTTTGTAGTCTGCTTTCTACCCATTTTGAGGCAGGGTCCTAGCCACGCCCTTGCTCTAGGATCCCAAGCCTTTAGTGTAGAGGGTTTTGCCCTGGGGCAAGAGTTACTATTTTTTCAGGGTCAGAGGGGGGGTTTGGAGCAAGTGAGGTTAACTCTGTCATCCTAGTCTTTGGAGGTCCTGAAAGGGGCTTTTTAAAAAAAAATTCTGGGCTATGAAGTGGTAGCCCCAGGAGTGTTTGCTGTCCAGGACAGGGGCCCTTTTTGCTTCTTACCTTGCTCTTTCCAGTCCCAGCCCTTTGGTGATAGGCCTGGTAGTGGACCTTGTGGTTGGTGGGAAGACTTGCCCTCCGAGTTGATCAGGCCCCTTCCAGGCCTGCCTTTGCCGGCCATTCCTTCTGGGCCTGCCCCTCCATTGAGATTATTAATCTTTCTAGCACAGGTACAGCGTTTCTTACCACTTGGGTGCTTTTGACTGCTTTTTTGAATCTTACAGGGTGGCAGATTTAGAAATTTCTTTACACAATCCCACAGACAGGATATTAAAGTTACAGACACTGAAAGAAATACAGGCAGAGAAAAAACGAAAGTTACAGAGGGACAGAATATACACAAAATGCAGCAGGGCAAAAGGAAGAAGGCTTCCTCCTTTCTACCTGCCGATATTCCAGAGACAGAATATACAGAAAACAACACAACACACAGAATACACTCTGGCGGGGTTTTTGTCTCTCTGATGGCCCCTTGCACTAAGATTTTTGGATTTTGAAAGTTCACTCCCTCCCTTTGGGGATTCCAGGTGGGGCAACCAAGCGCCCTGAGCAACTGTTGACAGTTGTCCCAGGTAGGCTGGTCAGATCCCGGGGGTGGAACAATCTGTCAGAGGGGGAAGAGCCCTGATGGGGTGGTTGAGTCAGGCGACAGGGAGCTGGCATGAGACTGAGCTTTTGATGTTTGTTAATGGCTGCCTGGGATGAGACTCAGGGCAAAGCAATTTATCTTCCGGACTCAGCCATCTACGGAGACAAAAACTTAAAGTTACAGCACAGTTAAGATTATAGCAACGCCTAGTGAGAGACACACAGGACACATAAAGAAAGGGTTAAAGTTACAGAGAACACACAAGATACCTAAAGAAAGGACACTCCTTCAACATTCCGACAGGACGTTGGTAGGGACGTTAACACCTTAACACCGAGTCCAGCTTAGCCTCCTACTCTACCTGGGGCCGAAGGAAGTCACTTGTTGGCCAGCCCCTTGGCGCTTTTACACAACATGAGTACTCACCTAAAAGAACATTCGTGGACCAAATTGAAAGAATTTGGGAAGGACTCAGATTATTGGTCCACTCAGGGAAGTAAAACGAGCCTGGGGCCGAGGACCATCACTCAGTGGCCACACCCCTAGGGCGAATTGCTTTCCTAGCCCTCCAGGGAGCCTGGTCCAGCTGTCAGTCAGTGCCAAAGGCAATCTCGGTGGGACCTCCAGTGAAATGGAGAAATGAAACGGACATGACAGCAAAGCCAATTATAATTGGATAGGAGTGTTCATTAACCTTGGTGACTACCTCCCCAGTAGGAAAGACAGCCCTGAGTATTCTGCAAAGCAAGCTTTTATAGAACAAGGTGTTGTTAACAACAAAGTGTGGTTCCAAGGCAGGGGGGTGCCATTTCTAATAAAGAACAGACTTGTATCTGGGCTAACAAGAACAGGCTTCTATCTGGGGTATGTTTCTAGCAACACATGTGAAAAGTTCCCTCACTATTGTGGCCTATCAGGTGGTTTCCAGGGACCCCGGTAAGGGCCCCTTCAGGCAGGTTTAGGGGGCTTTTGTATATGATTTCTGGTGGGCACTTCAAAATCTATCATTTGAAATCATTTCCATATTATATATAAACTTGAAATCCTCAGTAAGCCAAGTTTATGATTCAGGAATTCCATAAACCAAACAAAGTCTTTTCCAAAGGCTGATGACCTTACATACTCAGATGTTTTCCAAGAACCTGAAAAGTTTACAAAATAAGGGAAACTGACAGAAACCCCAGAAAAAGGGCTCATCTTAATGCCCCTGTGTGCCCACACCATGATGTAGTCTTCCCCTGGACTGCCACATTCTCTTACAAGTCCCCTATTTTCTGTCCCATGTCAGTTTGTTTTGCCCCAATTGAATATCCTCCATTTCCATCTATGGTTACCCAGTATGTCTTTCAGGGTTCCCATATAGCATTGTTTATTCTGTACTGGTATCTACCAGAGCTGACATGGTTTATTTTTTGCAGCCCAGAATATGGTAATTGGCACATGGGGCCTTTATTCACCCACTATTGCCATACATTGGAGGTGACCTTGTCTTCTCAAGGGAAGGGAGTAGGGAGTATCCATCCCATCTACCCTTAGAACTCCTGTGAGCTGTGCTCTTTGACACCACCACCCCCAAGGTACATAGACTAACCCTGCTGCACACCCTCATATGCCAAGGAGGACTGCTCTGAATGGGCATTAATAGTCCTGAAAGGGCTTTCACCTCATCCCCTCCTTTCCACACACAGTAATGAATGGCCAGTTGTAGGTTTTAATATTAAAACAATAACCCCAAATAACTTGGTTAACAATCTACAACATTCAAAAGAGATAGCCAAATTGTTTTAGCTGTAACTTCATTGTAACTACAGGCAAAGATGAGAATTGTCAGTTCTCCAAATGGTAGTTACAAAACATTATAAGACAGGGTGAGGAGGGCTGATAAAATGACATAACTGGTTTTAAACAATTTTCCTACTTTTATTTTCTTTCAGTTGATACTTTAATAACATTCAAATTATGAAAAGTCGCTTGACATACCTGATACAAATCTTACCAATGTGAAGCATTCTTATGTATTTAAGTCTCCTTATCATCTCTGCAGGGTATGTTCCCCTTTTTGCCCCACTGAACCAATTCAGTTTCACTGTTCTCAGCAATATAAAGGTCCAAGACATCTCTGAAGGCCTTATGATGAAAAATGTTATCCATCCCCAGAGAAAAAAACTGATGGTGTCTGAATACAGATCAAAGCATACCATTTTAAACTTTGTTTTTCTTGAGGGTTATTTGTCAGTGTTTTCTTTTAAAATATAATTAATATAGCAATATGTTTTACATGACTACACAAGTATAACCTATATCAAAGAATTTCCTTACTCAATCTTGGGGGAGAGTTTTGTGGTTGAGTGGGAGGAGGGGAGAGAATTTGGAACTGAAAATTTTAAAAAAGAGTGTTAAAAATTTTTACACATGATTAGGGAAAATAAATTACTAAATAAATATTAAAACACCAAGAAAAATGCAAGTAGACTGTTCTAGAGACCCTTTCCATAATGTGAATTTACCCAAGGATGTGGAAAGGGCAGGAGCGACTACAGCTCTGAGGACGAGGGTTGAAGGACACATCGGGGTTGGGTACAGACAAGCCAAAGCAGGAGGAAGAACACATGTCTGGAGGGGTTAGCCACATGAGGGCTTGGCTGGGATTGAAAGGAAGAACATGTCAGCAGGCAGACACAGTGGGGCCAGGAGT
>NW_027186948.1:0-17562 GCF_028583685.1 Petaurus breviceps papuanus | reverse complement strand
CTTGGCAGCTCAGGGGGCAGGTCTCAAAAGTCCAGGGCAATTCAAAGCGGCCACCAGCAATTCTCTTAATCTCTCTCTCTCCCCACGAGGTGCTGCTTCCAAAAAAAAAGTTTCTTCCGCCTCTCTCTTATCTCTCCAAATCTACATCACCAGCTCCTCCCAGTTCAGGACTTTCTTTTCACATCAACAAGTCCATCCCACAGGTGGGATTAACAAGCTCTGGGTTTTAACACAATCAATTTGAAAACCAAGCCCAATACAGGGGAATCTCCACATTCCATTACTATCACAGAGTCCTGCTTAATTCTTTTTCTTATTGCAGCTCCAAGAGAGTAAAAATAATTGTACTGAAGTGGACAACGAAGAAACAGGACAGCAAAGCCAATTATAATTTGATAGGAGTGTTTATTAACCAGCTGGTGACTGCCTCCCCAGTAGGGACAACAGCCCCGAGCCCTTTGCAGAGAAAACTTATATAGACCAAGATGTTGCTAACAACAAAGTGTGGTTTCAAGGGTGGGGTTGGGGTAAACACCGTTAATGCCATTTCTAGTAAAGTCTTGATTACCTAGCAAAGCCCTGGATACAAACATAAAGAGACCTGAATCTGGGGCATTTTTCTAGCAACACAGGTGAAAGGTTCCCTCACTATTATGGCCTATTAGGTGGTTTCCAGGGAACCTGGTGTGGGTACCCTTCTAGCAGGTTGCAACTGGGAGGGGGCTTTGGTGTATAATTTCTGGTGGGCACTTCACTCCCCCCCTTTTCTTGTTCATAGTTAAAACTCGGACTCAACTGAGTCCAGGGGACTGTTCCCTTGCACTAGGGCTGTGGTACCCACTGTTGCCGATCCTGCCATACCAAGGCCAACTAGGATGGGAACTAAAATGGGGACTGCCAGCAAAAGGGTGTTCCTGAATACAAGCAGTCAGAAGTTAAGCTCGGGTCCAAAGAACTTGGGGTCTAACAAAGTGCTGGCCGAGTCTGCAGGGGTGATGGTAATGGGTGAAACAGGGGGGCCATCTGGGGTTAGATCGCCACCAGGAGATGGGTTGAGGACTGGGTTGGGACCAGTGGGAGTAAGATCCATTGGCACCTGAGGGTAATGAATAGTGAACAAGGCCCCGGGGTCCCTTCCTGTGACATAAAGCCAGATTGTCCAAGGTGTTCCAGTTTTCCAACCCTGTTTGGTCCAATCCAAAACCCTGATGAAAACTGGGTTACATGGGGTAGCCAGGTAGCACAGCGAGTAAGAGCACCAGCTCCAGTGTTGGGATGAGCTGGAGATCGAATCCTGGGCTCAGACACTCAGCACCACACCCAGAAATAACTGGCCTGTAACCTTGAGCAAGTTACTTAACCCCGATTGCTTAAAAAAAAAAGAAAACTGGGTTACATGACTTAAGGGTATTACAATGAAATTAAATGTGGTGGTCACGGCTGCCACTGGAGACCCAGTCAGCAATGGTTACACAATCCCAATTGGTGCAGTGATATTTCCCTGTCCCCCACACTCGGGGGACCCATCCTCAGGTCAGACATATGACTGGGTTGACCAAAGGCTGCTTTTCTGCCCACGTCTCCACAAGCAGCATCAGCAGTCCCCACAGAATACATGCCTGTATAGGGAAACAACACGAATCTGGGGCACAGTGATCAAAGTGATTCTTTGATAGCAGAGTCCCATCAATTGTCTTAGTAAGAGTCCAAGAGTACAAGTTGGGAGCATAGGAGTTGAAACTGGCCAAAGTCAGGAATGCCAGGAACAAGAGCATCAGGACAGTCCCTTAATCTTCAGTTGTAAGTCACCGGCTGGCTCTGTTACCCACAGGTCTGGTGGGTTAGGAGGAGCTGTCGCCTTGATGTGTGAGAGGTGGATCCAGGCTTTTCTTCCGGCCACCTTAACAGTGGAGTGGTCTGGTACACCCCTTGGACTGTGTCCTGGATATTTCTGAGAACTTGGAGGGACTTGAGAAGTAAATCATTAACAGTCATACATAACAGCATTCGTCACCCAAAATACAATAGAAGGTGGGGTGCCGAACAGAATTTCAAAAAGGGGAATGAATTTTACACATATGTATTCAGTTACAAATATTAACACTTGCTTAAATAATGGATCAAAATAGCAAGTTCTCTTCTGCTTTACAACATGTTACATCAATTTTGCAAGTGGAGGTATTAGTGGGTCTCTTAAAATCACACTAGAAATTTAAAAAAATTTCTTCTAAAAGTATTTTCCTCCTTCAAAACAGTTTTAAGATTTATAAATGATCACTAAACTTTTGTGAAGGAAGTTAATTGATAACTTTTAAAATGATCTTAAGCCGCTTACCTAACTTTCTGTACATGTTCTAATTCTAGATGAAAAATAATATTAGATTTTCCCGTAACCTAACCTGAAAGAATTCATATCTTTTACTGATTACTTGCTCTGAGGATAGGGACCTGTTATAGAAGGAAAAAGTAGGGACTTGTGATATTCCAGTTGTGGCTGGAGAAAACATCCTTGCCTCTGTGTAAATTCAGGTACAGTTACAGATATTCCATCTCATGCAGCATCTGATCCATATCATAGCTAGACTCAGGAAAACATTCCTTTTCAAAGGAACCTCATGGGTAAACTGAGCCAGGAGAGATCCCATCCTAGACAGAGGCTAAGATTGTCCCCTCAGACTTTACCAAATATACACTTCCACCTGTTGACAGTACAGGATCACATTCCTCTGAGTAGCTAGTGGCATTTCCTCTCAGATGCTGATTTAATGCAGACAACTATACCCAAATTCAGACTGAACATAAAATTTAGTTATGGTCCCAAGTGCTTTTTACCTTAAACAACAAGCTTCACCAATTACACCTTAGAATCAGTTATAATTATTTCTATTCTCATGGGGCTGCAATAAGCAATAAAAATGTATGATATCTTATAATGTAAGGGATTCCTTTTACCATCCTTCTAAAATATAAAAGCCAATTTATAGAAATTCTTTTTACTAAAACAAATTCCTTTCTCAGTGAGAATGACCTTGCCTGGAGATAGTTTCTAGGAGATTTGACAGTTTTACAACATAAGGAAAATGACTGCTCAGAATGGGCAGACCTAGTCAGACAAGTTTTCATCCAGTTAATTTCCTCCTTTCCACATACAGTAAGCAATTATCTATTATAGGTTTTTCCATTAAAATATTAGCCCAAAATAGCTTAGTTAATAGTTTTACAAGTTTTTCTAAATAGCAGATATAAATATTTAAAGTAACACTACTGGTCTTACAAAATTTTCTCCTTACTCAGGTTTTACAATATATAGTGTGGAAATACAACAATAGTATAAACTTCGAGATGACATTACTTGCATTACCAAATTACATATAAGAATGATTGATCTTATCAAGTGAAGAGGTTAGTTGACTTCTGACCTCATTTTCTCCTCTCTTTCTCTCTCCCCACTTTACAGATGAATTGAGGCTCAGGGTTAAATGATTTATTCTAGGTCACACAACCAGTCAGTGCAGAGTTTGGAACACACTGTTTCTCTTGAACAAGCTTTTTTTATTTTTCTCTCATCTTTCTCTTAGCTGTACCTTTCTGGTTTTTTCTCTTTTTACTCTATATTATGGGGTGTTTTCTCCTTGCTCCATTGTTTTCCAGGAGTCCTTAGCAACCTTCTTTAATTCCTTGGCACTGGAACAAGCAAAGGGATCATTTGCAGCAAGGGAGAGACCTCTTAAATGGTACTGAAGTTGGGGCTTCATGGTACAGAGTGAACTCTGTATTTCAGGGGAAAACCCTCCATTTTTCCAAATTCATCACACTCAAAAGCACATTATCAGCTTATACTCTATCAAATAAACTTCTATGAATTCTTAGGTGTAGCAGACCCTGGATATGGGATGGTCGATTTGGGATAAAAAGGGCAGTGCTCAACTGTGGGGGTGCCAGGAGATTGTAGCCTGGAACATTGAGGAGAGGTTTTGAGGAACTTGAAGTAGAAACTTCAGGCTCTGCTTACTTAGAGGGGTGGACTTGAGGGTATCTGGGGATATACAGTTGTTGCTAGTGGGAGCGAGGCCGAGTACCCTTTTACTAAAATATTTAGGCTGTGGAAAGAATATAATTTTAGGCTAAATAGCTCAGATCTAACACACACTTTAGTAACTCAGATGTATACCAGGCTTAGTATATGGGATAATTAACTTGTGTTTGTACCCTTGTTTCACATGCTTCTTTTCCCTTGTATAACTGTTATGCCATTCAGAAATAAAAAATATTCTATTCCAAGGATTTAATATTTCAGGTAGGCAGATGACAAGCCGGTGTATCTCTGATATAGCTACTGTACCTTCCCCACTTTTTCTTTTGGAGGAGGTTAACTCAAATTAACTTCACTGCAACTCTAGCTCAGTTATAGCCAGGACAACAGGGAGAAAATAATCTTAGTGGTTCAAACATCTTACAGTTTTCTAAGCTCCGTTAGAGCTGGATGACAGGGGAGGGCTCTGTAACCCTAGCTAAGAAGAACTGGGACCACAGGCAAGAGAATCTTAGCAGTTGTAACTTGTCACTGTGGCACTAATCTGGTCAGAGTTGGATCACAGTGAGAAGGCACTGTAATCCTGAGTCTTGTCGGAGGTAGGGCTACAGGGAGGAGAATAGTGCACTTTCTTTTTTCTTTACCTTTTCTTCAAGTAAACTATTCCTAGGTGTTCATTCCTTTAAAATTATAGATCTACTTCAAGACTTTAAGAGAAACTGCTTTTCATACAACACAGATAATACAACTGTTTGCCAGTAACAATCATGTTCTTAATTTTCACCTTTGAAAAAAAACAATTGAATAACCAATCTGTTGACCTTAAGCTTCAGTTTTTGCAGCTACACAGGTACTAAAAATTTTTCTTGTTGCCAAATAATAACCAGAATGAATTCTATTACCTGGATCTATATTCTCAATGATGTTGCACAATTCTCTTTCTATGACCCAGGAGAGAGTTAAGTGTTAGTCTTATTCCAAAGTGCAGCTTGGAAACCTACTTCTCTTTGATCACTGAAGTGATCCCTTATCTTAGATAGAATTTGGCTGGAGTTAAGAGACTATCAATCATTCTAGAGAAGGTCTTGGCTGATTTTAGAATCTTACAGGGTGGCAGATTCAGAGATTTGCTCTCCCGGCTCTCCAGGGAGCCTGGTCCAGCTGTCAGTCAGTGCCAAAGGCAATCTTTGTGGGACCTATAAAATGAAGTGGACAACCGAGAAACAGGACAGCAAAGCCAATTATAATTTGATGGGAGTGTTTATTAACCAGCTGGTGACTGCCTCCCCAGTAGGGAAAACATCCCCGAGCCCTTTGAAGATCAAACTTATATAAACCAAAATGTTGCTAACAACAAAGTGCGGTTTCAAGGGAGGATAATCCCGTTAATGCCATTTCTAGTGAAGCCTTGATTACCTAGCAAAGCCCTGGATACAAACATAAAGAGACCTGAATCTGGGGCGTGTTTCTAACAACACAGGTGAAATGTTCCCTCACTATTATGGCTTATTAGGTGGTTTCCAGGGACACTGGTAGGGGTCCCCTTCAAGCAGGTTGCAACTGGGAGGGGGCTTTGGTGTATAATTTCTGGTGGGCACTTCAGTATCTAGGGGGAGGCTAGGTGGCACAGTGACTAGGGCATCAGCCCTGGACTCAGGAGGACCTGAATTCAAATCCAGCCTCAGACACTTATCACTAACTAGCCATGTGACTTTGGGCAAGTCACTTAATCCCAATTGCCCTGCCTTCTCCCCTCAAAAAAAAAAATAATTGTATTTAACCCTAACCTCTGATTGGTGAAACTTACCATTTAAGGTAAAAGCTCTTGGATATGTAACAGACTTTATTTTTAGATATGAATTTAGGTATGGTAGGCTGATGAATCATCATCAGTAATCCAAAATTCATGACAAATGTCACAAGCTACTCAGAGGGAATGTGATTCTGAATTCTTACAGGTAGCGGTATGCATCTGGGAAAAAGATGAGAGGATAACCTTTGCATCAGCCTAAGGTGGGATCCTCCTGGCTCAGTTTCCTCTTTATGTTCCTTAGAACAGGAATGTTTTTCAACTGGCTATTCCTGAGTCTGGGTTTGAGGTAGAATTATTCCTACATTATTGGCTTTTAAACTGTGATTCTCTCCTGAAATCAAACACAGGTGAAGATGCTTTATCTTGTCATATATGTGCCCTTAGGCTTAAGCCTGAAGGACTAGTTTGATGCTGTTATAATCACATCCATAGTTTTTTTTCTTTTGTAAGAAATTCTTATAATCAGAACAAGTGGTCAGAAAATATATAAACACACTATAAGTATATGAGATGTTACTGTTTTCAATCTCAATGTGTATTAATTCAATATTCCAAACAGGTAGATAAATTAGTACTCTGAATTAGAACACTGAATGGGGTGTACTCAGTGAAGATTCCCCAAAAGTGGGAAGGGGGAAGTCAGAATGTAGTCCCAAGGTCCCTGGAAGAAGTGCAGAGCTCAGGACCCCCTATGCTTATTTTTTTTCCTCTCTCCCTTTTCTGGTATTCTAGTATAATCCCTTATTAATTTATTTTTTCCTGAATCACATTTCTCCTGTAGTTATGCCTTATTTTCTTTATGTAAATATATATCCCCTCAGAATGTAAGACTAAACTCTCAGACAAACTTCAAGCAACATGAGCCGGGTAAGATAGCTCCCATGTCATAAAAACAAGCCCTGCTTCTCAGACAACAGGACAGAGGGACAGCCTAGCCTGTAATGATTTACTCAGCAAATGGGAGCTGGGTAAGATAGCTCCCATATAAGAAATGTGAGACCTACCTCTCAGACAAACTGGAGCACAGGACAGCCTAGCTTCTACGACCCTACCTCAGCCAATGGGAACAGAAAGATAGTTCTCATAAAACAGGCTCCTGAGACTCCTTTGTGTGAGTTCAAACCTAAAGGGAACTCATCCTCCCAACCCATGGGAGCCAGGTACAAGTCCTGTTTTCTGCCCCTGTTCTATGTCTTTTTCCCCTGCTAAGCTCTCTGCCCAGTTCCCAACTATTCTCTGTCTCTTTTCCCTGCTAAGCTCTGTGACCTGGTCCTAACCAATGGGAGGCAGAGATAGCTAAGAACTATATCTCTAAGAAATCAGAGCTTAAAAACCCACTTTGCCTTTTGCTGAGTGCCTCCTTCTACAGACTCTCTCTGGGGAAGGACACCCCATTCCAGGGAAAGAAAAATAAATATATACCTGTTCACTGCAAGGATGCCTCTGCTTATAGTCTTTGGGTAAGTGGTTCTATTTTTGACCCACACAGCCCCAATTGCCTGACTTCCCTCCAGAAAGAAAGAAAGAAAGAAAGAAAGAAAGAAAGAAAGAAAGAAAGAAAGAAAGAAAGAAAGAAAGAAAGAAAGAAAGAGAAAGAAATTCAGACAACAACCTACAAAGTTACTGGAATGATACCTGTGGAGGGAATGGTCTGATAGGGTCCAAGCAGCGCTCCTTCTGGCAGAAGACCTCCATGGACTCATAGAAGAATTCCATTCCAGTTCACAGATTAAGAAAAGAATGTTTAGATAGAACGTGGAGGGAAATCCACACTTCATGGGAATGACCTGAGTGCAGATTCAGTCATTTAGACTGGTCAGGCATAGTCAGGTAAAATGAGAATTAGGAGAGAACAGTGTCATGAGAATTGAGAGAGAAAGGAGTATCCAGGAGATGGCCATGAACAACAGCTTCAAAGGCAGCTGAGAGGTCAAGAATGATGGTAAATGAGAGACTGGCATGAGATGTGTCAATTAAGACATGATTATCCCAGGGGAGAGATCAATTTCAGGGAAATGGTGAAGTCAGACCATTCCATTCATATTGCTATGCACCACTTTTTCATACCATTCCCAAATGATGGAAATCCCCTTTGTTTCCAGGTCTCAGTTACCACAGAGGGCATCACCTCTAAATTCTGGAACCCTGGGATGGCGTCATTTGTATCTTGTCTCCTAGAAGATCCTTACCACAGTCTAATCCTTGTGAAAGGCCCTTTGGTCTCTTCTGCTACTAATTCAGCCCATGATGTCTGCATAAAGAGTATAGCATACATCTTTTTGTGCTTTCTTTCTTTCTTTCTTTTTTTTTTTGCTATGTTTTCTTTCACAGCATGATTATTATAGAAATGTTTTCCTTCTCTGAAGGAGGTTGGAGGAGGAGAAGGTAGAGAATTTTCAACTCAAAATTTTAAAAGGAAATGTTAAGGGTGGCTAGGTGGCAAAGTTAGTAATGCGCAGACCCCAGAGTCAGGAGGACCTGAATTCGGTTCCGGCCTCAGAAACTTAACACCCCCCCCCCCCCCCCCCCAAAAAAAAACTAGCCGTGTAACCTTAGCCAAGTTACTTAACCCCAATTTCCCTCCAAAAAGCACAAAAAATAAATGTTAAAAATTGTTTTTTATGTGTAAGTAATGAAAAATAAAATACCAAAGAAATAAAAAAATTAGGCTAGTTGAGAATATATTGGTGGTCAGTGGTCTCTCTCCATAACCAAGATAAAACCGTGGAGATCACTGAAGTGTTAAAAACCTTTGAAAAAGAAGGTGTCCTTGACAGGTGAAAAATCAACCCTGATGGGTGAACAATTAGTGAGGGGGTGGGTATATATATGAGGAGGTGGAATAAAAGTCTTCCTCTCCTGCTGTGTACAGGGCTTGATCATGAGACTCAGCCACCTCCAGCAGTCTGGACAAAGGGAATCCATCTCTTCCCAAACCACTCTGATTGGTTTTCTCCTTCCTGAGTTGGGTTACCCTAAACCACAGTGGGGGGCTGCAAGGGCGTAGACTTTATGCTTTAGAGTTAGGTTGGACTCCACCTTCCCAAGATCATGGATCACATTCCCTGAGGATTGGAAAATGTCATTTATCAGAAATGCCCTTCAGAGACTGACTGACTTATTGGGTGGTCCCTGAATGAGGAAATAGAGAGAAAAAGTCTCAATCCTAATTTACTAATTGTTTATTAATATATTAGAAAAAATCACTTCTCTCAACAGAGAGATGCTATTTGGAAGTAGTAAAACTGAATTGGAATCCAAGCAGTACTACTGAGGACAATGAATGCAGCTGTAGCCTCACTATCTGACTGTGTATATTACCAGTCTTATTGTTATTTTTTGGGGGGGGGGTTCTTTATTTTTTCTTTTTTGCATTTTTATTTTTTACTAGCCCTGGACAGGGAAGTTAGGTGGTGCAGTGGATTGAACCCTGGATTTGGAGCCAGATAGATCAGAGTTGAAATCTAGCTTTAGACACATACTAGCTATGTGACCTTATAAAAGTATGTCACTTAACCCTTTTGTGACTCAGTTCCTTATGTGTAAAATTTCAACACACTGGAGAAGGAAACAGCAAATCATTACAATATATTTACTTAGAATACTCCATGGATAAATATCTATGGCATCAGATAAAGTCAGGCAAGACAGAATGACTGAACAAGAAATGCTGGGCAAATATTTCCCTGAATGCCTAATTTCACACTGGAAAATTCTAGTCAGACAAGATATTTCTTTCCTAAATTTCCTTCATATATTTGTAGATCCTATATTTGATTGCATGCAGCCATGGTTGGGGGGGGAGGAGGGGGAAGGAGAGAATATTTGAAACTCAAGGGACTGTGGAACTGAATGTTGTAAATTAAAAGTAAATTAATAAATTGAAATAAAAAAATAAATTTCCTTCAATACAGAGATGAGTTTTTTGCATTTATTTCCTCAAAATGTTTCTGTCCTCGTGTAGGCAAAACGAAGACTTCGTCCACCTAACCACAGTGAGGGGTAATATCAGCTCGATGGCATCCCAACTGATATGAACTCTTATTCTGTATCAAATGCCTTTTGATATGATGGAGAGTTTAATAGAAAATTTTGATAATGAATTAGTCTGAATTCAGGTTGACACTGAAGGAATTCCATATTCTCTTCATTTCATAAATTTTGGATTTGATTTAGCTCCATTATGCTGGCTTAAGCAGGAAGGAGAAATAATATGGCATAAAATTCAATAAAAATATGGCTTAACATGAATTGTAGCTGTGGACACAGGATGACAGACTAAACATGTAATATCTGCATGTACCACAATAGAGGAATTTCACAATATATTGCTCTCTTGCCTAAAACTTTCATTACAATTCAATGTTCCCTCTGTCTACAAATGGCAGCAAATGTTCCTAAATTCTGCAATGTAGATTTTAACAACTAGATGTCAATAAAAGACTGTAACATAACTTCAATTGCACTAAGTTGGTCAAAAACATTTAATAAAAACCTACTAAATGCCAAACTCTGCTCGGGGTGCTAGGATTCCAAAGACAAAAAGGAAACTGTCCCTGCCCTCAGAGAAAACTATGCTGTATTGATGGAAACCTTCTCTGTATGAGCAATACAAAACTCAATAAACTGACCCTTAAAATGGGGAAGAAGACAAGTCTCATCATTCCTTTCCAGAGGTGAAAGGTACACAGGGATGGCAGCATAAATCTGCTTTCAGACATTTTCAATGTAGACTTTCATTTTACTGAATTATTCTTAAAATATTTTTTCTTGTTTAGGATGGTTCTCTGTATACATTTTATTCAGTCATCTTTCAACTGAAATAGAATTTTTCTGTCTCTTGCTGTTGGACTTTGTTGCTTATATGCAGAAATGTTATTGTGGGTTTATGATTTATGTGGGTTTAGTTTAGTTTCTATCCTACAACTTTGCTAAAGTTGTATGCTTTCAACCAGTTCTTAGTTTATTCTCCAGGATTCTCTATGTATATCATCTGCAAAGATTCAAAGATTTGTTTCCTCATTGCCTATCCTAATTACTTCAATTTCTTTTCCTTCCCTTATTGTTAGAACTAACATTTCTTTTTTTTAAAGCAATTGGGGTTAAGTAACTTGCTCAAGGTTGCACGGCCAGTTATTTCTGGGTGTGGTGCTGAGGATCTAAGCCCCGATTTGATCCCCAGGTCATCCCAACACTGGAGCCAGTGCTCTTACTTGCTGTGCTACCTAGCTGCCCCTAAAAATCTTTTTTTTTTTTCCTTTTGGAGGGCAGTTGGGGTTAAGTATCTTGCCCAAGGTTACACGACTAGTTTTTGTTTTTGATTTTGTTTGTGTGTGTGTGTTAAGTGTCTGAGGTGGGATCCGAACCCAGATCCTCCTGACTCTGCATCCAGGGCTTTACTCACTGCACCACGTAGCCACCCCAGAACTAACATTTCTAGTACAATATTGAGTAAAAGTGCTGATAAAGGGTGTCCTTGCTTCTCCCCTAATCTTATTGGAAAAACTTCTACCTTATCCATATTACAGGTAATGCTTGCTTATGATTTTGGATAGAATCTATCATTTTAAGAGAAGGTTAATTTATTCCTATGCTTTCTACTGCTGGCCTGCTAGGGGCGGGGGGAGGGGTGGGCTCGAAGAAGGGGTCCTTAGATCATAGGCTGCTGGAGAAAGGGCGATACTTATGTGAAAGTGAGTAGCTTCTCTGATTATCTTACTCCCTTCAAAGTAATACCTTCCTTAGACAAGAACAGTTATTAATTGAATCACTCAACCAATCAGAATCAAGTGTGAACATGGTCTGTATATATCTTCTGGAATCAATCAAAAGTACTGCTTTGAGGGATCTGGTCATGCCTTTAGGAACTTCTCTGAAAGAGAGGACCCATCTCAGAAGAAGATGGAGATTCCCAGGGTTTGGAAGTAGAGAAGAAGGAGCAGAGTCATAGCAAGCTGAGCCAAGACATGGGAGAGCTGGGTCAGGCAGCAACAGGAGAAAGAGAAGGCAGGACTGAGCTGGGACAGAGAAGGGAAATATCAAAGATGGACACTGGCTCTGGGAGCATCTCAGAGTAGACCCAGACTGGTGGCACCATGGTTCCCATCTACTTGAGGCCAAAGAAAATTCCAAGAAGGCATCTGCTCCTTCCTGAACTTCCCCTCCTAATACCCATCTAGTCATAGACACTCTGGTAATCTGCTTATTGGTCACACAAATATTGCTAGTAATCTGGATTTTTCCTCAACCATGAAGAGGCTGGGGGTTTAATGCAGATATAAATGTCAATTTAAGCAGGGAGCCCAATCTCTGCCTAAATGTTAGGAATTTTCCCAACCCATAATATTTCCTCTAAAAGAAATTCCCTAAAGCTGGAGAAGAATGAGCTCTGTGGACTGAGATGGGGCATTATTTGACTCTCAAGATCACTTTTAAAATGAGTTTTTGATTGTAAGGTGGTGTTACACTTAGGTAACAGTTTTTAGAATGTCAGGGCTGGGAAGATCCTTAGATCACACAATGTGAGATCTGGGAGGACGGACAGATCAGAGAATATGGAATGTCAGAGCTTGAAGAGACTCTGGAATATGAAAAATCAGAGGTTGGGAGGATCATATTAGCATCACAGAAGTCCAGAACTGAATAGGACCTTGGAACCCAGAATGTCACTGCTCCAAGGGGAGCTCTCTAGACTTGCCATTCTAGAAGGTCCTCAGCATACAGCCAGACAGAGCTGGGAGGGTCTTTAGAACACTGAATCTGATGATTTAGTCTGAATGGCTGTAAGGGTGTTTCCCTAAGCTCAAAGAGTTTGAGCTAGAGAGCTTCCCAATTAGGGAGTAGAACTGAGGTCAACTCTATTGATATATTGATGCAGTTGCCTAGTATCTTTCATCCTTCAAAGCTACCTAAGACTAAACTCTTCCTCCCACCATGACAAAACCTTAAATGTGTAGAGTACAAATGTAGTCTCTCTAATCCTGGAGGGTTGCACTCCTCCTAAAGATTTTAAATAATATCTGAATAAGAAAGCTAAAAGGGATTTTTCCTTGTCAGGTTGCACAAATGAACCCATGTAAGCCCAGCAGAACTTAACTCCTTGCCACTGTATGAGTGACTGGTGCAAATTATTGATGAAGTGAATCATTTAATTAATGTAAATGTGAAATCATAAACAGGCACTGAAGCCCCTTTTCCCCAAAAGCCCAACCCCTGGGCCCCAGGATGCTTCCCCCTGGCTCATTCAAAGAGCAGGGAGGAGGAAGCAGAAACTTGAAGGGGCAAGGTTAGCCCCTTTGTGAGGAATGAGATTATACAAACCAAGGACTCAATATGACCTTTCTATTACCTGAGCTGTCTGGGAACAGAGGATCCTGAGAACATGAGGGCTGCTCTTCTTCTGGGACCCCAGACACGTCCTTGAGAAGAGATAGGATATGTGCCCAACTCCTGGAAACATCGTTCTTGGGCGGGGGAGGGGCGGCCTTGGAGGGATTGGCCTCCATGGCAGGCCTCACACAAGATACAATGCTTGCTGAAAAACACCTGGCAGTATGCCTTCTTTGTTCTCAACGCTACTTAAACTGTAAGATTCAGACCACAAATTGGAATCTCTCCCATGGAGGAGACGTCCTGCCTGGGACCCTCCCGAGCTCGAACCTGACAATTGTACTCAGGATTCCCCACCCAGTGTGGTCAGGTGTTGGTGCTTCCCCGAATCGGTGATGATTATAAATATGTATATTTATATAATGTATAATATAAAATATTATATAATATATATTTTAATTATAGTTGATCTTATTTTACTATTCCTAAGCCTTTTACTCTGTTATCTCCAGTTTCTTTCCCATTCACCTATATTCTAAATAAACTATATTGGATATTTGAAGTTCTGAGTGTTTTGTTCACACGAATCCTGAACCTCCTTAATCAGACCAACTCTAGGCAACTGGCCGTTGTCAAGGACCCATGGAATCCTTTATTGCTGGCATTCAGGCTACCTCCTTATGAGGCCTCCATTATGATCCCCAGGCCGGGGGAGGGGAGGGCTTCTTCCCAGCTTTATCCTCTGCCACCTGCAGGGAGCAGATCTCAATCACCAGGGGCTACAAAATATCAGGAGATACACAGAATTTCACATCATGTACACACAGGCATATATACTCTATATATTACGAGACAGAGAACAAAACAAAGAGAGAGATGCAGAGCCAGGGAAAGAGAAATAAAGATGCAGACTGCAGGTTAGTATGCAGAAGACACATAAAGGAGGCAGTTGTTGCTATGAGACATGCACCACAGAATGTGCTGGTGATGTATTGACTAGTCTGGCACATCGTGCCCATCTCTCTACCACCTGCCTTTTGAAGGCAGTCCCACCACTGTCTAAAACAGTTAGCACACCTCCTCAAGCAGTCAGAGCACATCCTGAAGGACAATTACCAGGCACTTTTCCTATAATCTGCAAAATGGACATGGGGAGGGTACCATGGCAACTCCATCTTCTCATGTTCTCACCCAGTTGCATTTTTGTGATGTTTTTGACATTGTCTTTAGATTTTTTCCAGAGGAATATTGTTGGAGGCTATTGATTACTTAGCAGCCCCAAACCTATCATATATTCAAGGAGAACTCTGTATTGCCAGCCATGAATGAATGAATGGGCATCTGTGATACACTCACTTTGTCAAACAACTGTACTAAGGGCTGTAGTACACACCACTACTGCCCATCTCCACTAACCCTTCCTGAATCTCACAAATGTATGTTCATTTATTTAATGATATTATCCCAAAAGGGTGTCTAATTTGGTGGAACTGTCCTTGGTGATTCAAAGGGAATGAAGAGAAATACGAAGGCAAACAGAGCCAGCCCATCTTGTTCTGGAACTTGCCCCAGGGGGGGCTATTCCCCGTAATCTGCACCCTTCCTCATCCTAATCCCCACCTCTCCTCTGCATAGACTAACATTATGGTGAACATTCAGTAGGTGCTTAACAAATGGTGTCTGTTCTACTGCAGTTTGACTGAAAAGCTACTAAACAAGGAACTACCTAACTCAGGTCGTGTTTTGTCAGCTCTGTTCTTTCTCAAATTGTTTTGAGCCTAGAGTGGTGTTCCCAAACTGTGTTTCTCATAATCAAATATTGCTGGATTCTGGTTTCTGCTATTTCTTTGTTTTAACCCTTTCAAATTGATACTTATGATTACTAACTGTATATTTCCTTTCATCCCATTTTCTTCTATTTCTTCTTCCTTATATTTCTCTGTCCTGTCCCCCTCCAACATCTATTTTGCTTCTAGCCATTGCTGCCCTTAATCTTCCCTTTCTATTTTCGATCCTCCCCCTTTCTCTTATCCCCCTTTCCTATTATTTCCCTCTTGGGGAAGATAGATTTCTATATTATATCAAGTTAAGTGTGTATATGTGTTTTTCCATCTTTGAAACAATTCTCATGACAGTGAGGTTAAAGCATTTCCCAGTAACTCCCCCCATTTCTCCCTTCACTGTAAAAGCTCTTCCTTGCATGCCTCTTTTATGTGTGAAAATTTTGCCCATTCTGTCTCACCATTCCACCTTCTCCCAGTTCCTACCTCACTCTTATTCCATTTCTTTTTCTGAGATCACTGCAACATAATCAATTCACACCTGTGATCTCTGTCTATGTAGACTCCTTCTAACTGCCCTTATACTGATAAAGATCTTATAAGTTACATGTATCATCTGTATTCATATATGGGAATGGAAACAATTTATTCTTATTGAGTCCCTTATGATTTCTCTTTTCCTGTTTACGATTTTCTGCTTCTCTGGAGACTAGAGGAATCCTTAAAATTTCTCTATTTTTTAAATAATCAATGTGATATATTAAATGAATATACTAATAGGTTAGCTTGCCTTTCCTAGCTTGAGAGTCAGACTCACAAAACACCTTGAACTGATTAATCAAACCTGGACAAGACTCACAATCACTGAGCTCCTTCTACCTGCATACCTGAGGGGAAGCAAATCAAAGACTAGAACCTGTTTTCATCAAGGAATTCTGGTTCTGTACTTTAGGGGAAGTGGTGTACACCCAAGCAAGGGGGTATTTTTATTGTTCTCTTTCTGAAGCTCAGTTTCCCAGGCTCAGGAAAAATTGTAAACATCTTAAGGATAAATCTCTTTGAACCCTGATAATTCACAGCTCTTCTGAGCCACATAGGGGTTGTGCCCCCTGGCTATGAGCCAATCAGGGGCCAAGTCTTTTTCACATATTCTGGGAGGTGGGCGTTTTGCTTTGGGGGATTTGCTTATAAGAAGGGCCTGTTGATTCCCTGGACAGGACTCTGAGTAGCTGTTTGCTAAGAGCCCCAATGACTAGTCACTTATTGGTTTGTGCTCTCCTGACCCGGTGGTACATATAGGTGGTTGTATTACTTTGTTCAGACAGTAGGAGACTTGTCTGTCATATCTCTGTGTTACATTCACTGTATACATTCTGAGTGCTGACCTTTCCCCTGAACTAGTGAATGCAATTAAAGTAAGGTTGTTGACCCCTTTAAAAGTTATCTTTCCTTTTACACAGCAGATCAAAGAACCTGTGCTAGCAGGACTTCCTGGGTGTGCTAGGGTACCTGCTATTATAGGTGGTCACAATCCCCAAAGACTTGACTCCAGAATTGTTGTATTACAGGACTTTGGGTTTCTTATGGGAAACCACTAAATGATTGTTTATAATCTACCTCTCTGTCTTGCATATGCAGCAGTCCTTGGAAGGAGAACCATTCATTTTATTTCCAGTGAAAGTGAAATGTTTTTATACACACAAAAAAACTGAAAACAGTTAAAATGAGAAAGGT
This sequence comes from Petaurus breviceps papuanus, assembly GCF_028583685.1. NCBI lineage: Eukaryota > Metazoa > Chordata > Mammalia > Diprotodontia > Petauridae > Petaurus > Petaurus breviceps. The sequence goes on along the minus strand of NW_027186948.1, from coordinate 872 downwards.
AACAGTTAAGTGAGGAAAAGCATCTCTGCAGTAAAGTTCTCTAAGGACTGCTGCATATGCAAGACAGAGAAGGAAATGATTCCAGTTTCCAAGATTAAGAGCCATTCTCCTGTAGGTCAAAGGATATGAACAGTAAGATTTCCAAGGAAGAAATCCAAGCTATCAATAGCCCTATGACAACATGTTTCAAAACTCTCATAATGAGAGAATTACACATTAAAACTACTCTACTTTGTGTCTGTAAATCATAGAAATACACAGGTTCAGGGGACAGGCTGGTCTTTCTGTTCAACAATAAGGTATATGGAAATGCCCCTTTTGTCTGGTGCTGATTAACACTAGACCAAAAAAATGTGATATTAAATGATGCTAAAAGAAAGAGAGGATAGGACAAGGGGAGGGAAAGACTTCCTAGATTGTTCCCTCTCTCCCTAGCCTTGAGGTTAAGGATGGAAAGGAGGGAGGAAGAATGGATGGAAATGTCCACCTGAGGAGGGGAAGGAGAGAGTGTCCTCAAAGGCTTCTCCCTCCTGGCCTCTACCAAATTCACCCCATCTGATGACTTCTCAAGCCCCAGAATTCCAGACAAAGGCCTGGGAAGAGAGAAAACCCCAGGCAGGAGCAGCAGGCACACACAGGTTCACCCCTGAACACACACACACACACACACACACACACACACACAGACACACACATTGAATCTGTCTCTCACTCTCTACACACACAGATGCACAAAGATGTTCCTACCTACATATATAATACAGGCATAAAAAAGGTATAGATATTTCTAGGACCTTCCACCCACCCTTACACACACCCTGAAGTGCACTAAGCAAAGGCAATTGGGGACTGGGATTTCATGGATGGGTTTG
>NW_027186947.1:40030-67863 GCF_028583685.1 Petaurus breviceps papuanus | reverse complement strand
CTGTGGAGCCAGTGTTCCCTGCCCTGCAGCCCTCTGATGTGTCAGGGAGAGGGTGGTCTGGTCTATCTTCTAGGGCTCTGGGTTGTCTGGATGGGAGGGGTTTTGTCCATCCTGGTGGCTGACGTTGAGCTGGAGTGGTCCTGGGTTCCACTCTGATCCCTCTGTCCCATTCCCTAGAGGTAGAATTACTCCATGGACCCCCACCCTCATCCACTGTTTCTCTCCCCAAGTTGAGTGACTCAGAGGATGTGACCCATTGTATATACTGGACCATTGGCTTTCATGTTCCATCCAGTCAGTGCCCTGGCCTGTGCTGGCTTTTTGGCCACATTGTCAGGGACCACATGATGTGAGGCAGCATCAAGGGGAGGGGAGATCAGATACAGAAGACAGGAGAGGCAATTGAATGAGAAAAGACAAGATCTTTATTGGAAGCAGGGGAGAGGGGAGGATGAGCTGGGGAAGCCCATGTGTGGGGATGGAGGGGGGGGTGCAGCAGGGATGTGGGTGTCTATGTGCACTGGCTTGGGGAGAGCTCCTTCTGGATGACCTGGCCCTCATGGGTGACCTTGCAGGTGAAGGTGTTGGCTGACATCCACTGGTCAGAGGAGAGTGAGAGGTAACTGCTGGCTGAGTATTTGTTGTCACTCTGGCGGGATGGCCGGGTGGTCTCCACCCCCTGGGTCACGGGGGAACCATCTCTGGTCCAGGCCACCTCCACGGCACCAGGGTAGAAGCCATTGATCAAGCACACGAGGGTGGCCTTTCTGGTGTCCAGCTCATCTTGGGATGGAGCAAAGAGATTGATGGTGGGGGTCGCCTTGGGCCGACCTGGCAGTGTGGTGGAGATGGGGAAGAAATCAGTGTTATACACAGTGGAGACACGTTAACATTGATTCTTATAACCCCATTCTATTCTCCTGTTCGTGCTGAGAGGTTTTTGTATTTCTAATTCTTCCTGACCCCAGAGAACCTGGGACTTGTCAGATGTGCACTCCCTTCCCTCTTCCTCTCTTGAACCTGACTGCTTTCCAATGCACTGTTGTCTGATGTTGGGGAGTCACTCTGGAGGAGGCAATAAATCAAAGAAAGGTTTTGGGGAGCACAGATGATGCTCTGCTTCCAAGCCTCCCTCCCTGTCTCCCCCCAGTTCTTTCAGATGTGCTAAGATTCTGGCTTTATTCTCTCTGGGTCCTCCCCTGCCCAGCCAGGTCTCCTGCTCTGCAGGCGCCCCTGGCTAGTCCTCCCCTGGGCAGCGAGGAGGCTTCATTTGGACCATAGCCCATGGTTTGTGAGATGACCACCCTTTACCTTTCCACAGCCTTTTCCTCATGCCTGAGCTCAACAGAGCGTCAGTACTTCTCTCCAAGGCATATTTCCCCACTCTTAGTTCCTCTACTATTCTGCTAGGCTCTGTTAAGATTGAGTGACCTTTGGACCTACCCTGACTGTCCAACTAGCTTTCCCTCTCAGTCTTTTCATAGAACCACAGATTTAGAGATACAAAGACCACTGAGGTCACTGAGTTCCACCACCTTATTGTGTCAATCAAGTGACTAATGTAAGGAGATGTTAATTAACTTACCCTGATTCACTTAGCTAGTAAGTGCCAAAGGCAGGAGGTCACAAGAAATGTGAGATGCACAAATTTAGAGACCTTGACACTCCTAATGTTCATATGGCTTCATTGTGTCCAACCTGGGATAGAGCCCCCAAGCTCTTCCTGGTCTGGTCAGCCACAGGTGGACACACTGTACCTTGAGCCCGACCTAGTGATACTGTCTGGGTCCTCTTTGAGCAGGAGGGACCCACCAACCAGCCACCCAACCACCTAACCAAGCGACCAACAGAAGGCAGAATTCCAATCCCAGCATTCCTCATTCCAAGCCCAGGGCTGTAGTAACTTCCCTCCACTGCCTCTTCCTGACTCTACCTCCACCCCTGTAGTTTGGGGTATCTGTGATCAGTGCTGGCTCCCTGTCCCATCATCTTCTCCCATTGCCCCTGGAGGCTAAGACCAGACGTCCCAGAGAGCTGCTCATGAGGGAGCCAGTGGCTTTGCTTCTTCTGCCCTTAGTCTGTCACTGCCTCCTGCCCAAGGCCCCCAGGCACTCCTCAGTTGGTCTGCCCACCCAGGCAGCCTAGCAGCCAAGGCTCCAGCATCTGCCCATTGTGATACCCTCTAGTTCCTCATCAGGACCCTGAAGACCGAAGCTGGAATGTAAGCTGTGCCTGCCCAACAACCCATAGACTTTGGAGACTACCCCTCTGCGGGGAAGCCTGATTCTGTCCTGCCTCACACCGTCCCCTACCCCCCACCTTATCCGTTATCTCCACGTTGGGGACAATGCAATTCCTAGAGTATGTTCTGGGGATTGAGTCTCTTACTTGCTGGGTCATAGTCCTCACTCTGGGCTTCTGTAGGCTGTACCACATTTGTCCCCCACCCCTAGCCATCTGGAGCTAGGGAGATCCTCAGGTAAGTGGGTGATACCCAGTCAGAAACAGGGTTATTTCCCAGCAAGAAATTTGAACAGATAGGGAAAGGGAATCCAAAGGTCACTTACTGAGGACGGTCAGTTGGGTGCCACTGCCAAAGACATGCTGCTGTGTTCCAGAGTTGGACCAAAACTCCGGCTGCCTGCAGGTGCGCCTTGGCCCCCTTCGGCCTTCTTGGTCTGGAAGCCTGCCGGGCATGACAGGAGGCCATGGCTGAGAGCTGGCTGTGACAGCATTGCAGGTGGGGCCCAGGGTATTAGGAAAGGGGTAGTTCGCCATCAGCTCTCCTGCCTCTAGGGTAGGACTCGCCCCAGGGCTGTGATCAGGGCCATTGGAGACGGTTCCCCTGAAGTTTTTCCTCCCTCCCCGCAAAAAGACTGATCTCATAGCTGACCCTCAAAAGCACCTCTGTGCAAAGCATTTCTTACCCTGAGCCCCTCTTCCCTTTCTTTTCTCTTTATCCATGTTGCACTTCGAGATCCAGAGCAAATGCCTAAGGCCTTCCCAGGCCTGCTTAGTTCCCTTCTCGTGAGAGTTGCCCACGTGCTCTGTTTCCAATTTCTGGCCTTAGCTGTTGGAGAATCCTTTCCGGTGACTAACACAAAGAGCCTGCCAAGAAAATGGTCCCATGTCTCATCCTTGACCTTTTCTCAGCATCTCCATAGTGTTCAGAGAGTCCCTAAAGTTCTGAAATCTCAGTCAGGGCCGACCACCCAGGTCACCCCATAGCTGATTGAGGAGCACTCTACCCAGCACTATCCCCAACAAGTGGTCCTGATGTCTGGGCTGGGAGGCTGCGCAGGTAGTCGATTCAGCTTTGGGACAGCTGGCCTCTTCCCCTTTGCAGCCTTGTCCCCTGGCTCCTGGTTGTACCCTCTGGGACCAAGCAGATGAGGCTCGACTCTCTTGCACATCTATCCCTTCAGATCTCAGAAGTGCAGTCCCACAGAATCTGAGCTGAGAGGGGCTTTGGGGCCATCTGGTGTCACTTGCATGCCTGCTCACGCTATTCATCTACTCAAGGGTCTTGAGAGGTTCTCCATTGTCTATTGAAGAATTTCATTCTGTCATGTCGCTTCATTTAGCACATGTATCACCCATCATATGCTATGGCTCATAGACCATCATACATCAATAATCTACTATCATGGCTTTCAAATTGGATGAATTCTGATCCTAGCATCACTCTGGCTTTTCTAGCCTTGTCTTTCTCTACTTCCCTGCAAGGATCGGACGTTCTCAACACGCTGAATCTCTGCCTTTCATCATAGTTACCTGTGAACGTCCCTTTAGATTGGAAGCTCCTAGAGAGCAGGTCCTGTGCTTTATGCATCCAGGTCCTTAAACTTCCTGACATTTCTGGCATTTATTAAATGCCTGCTATTTGCTAAGCACAATGATTACCTTATCTGATGTTCACAAGAATACTGGGAGGCAGATGCAATTATTATCCCCATTGTATACTGAGGCAAATGCAGGTGAAGCAACATGGCCACAATCACACAGGTAGCAAGTGTCTGAGGCTGAATTTGCACTCAGGTCTTCCTGACTCTGGGCTCTGATTCAATCCAATGTTCCAGTTTAGACGGTATACTTGTCATTAGGAAGATCTGCGTTTGAACCCTTCCCTTCACACCTGTGTGACCTGTGTAAGCCTCAGTTTCCTCCTTTGTCAAAGGGGGACAACAATACCTTTACCACTTGCCACCCCATCTATTGGAGGGGCTCAGGTGATGCCTGTGTTCTATTTAAGGGTAAGCTCTTATGAAGAAATGTTTGTGGATTTGAGTTGATGAACATCTGTTATCATTGCCTTGGACCTGGAAGGGACCCTATTCTGGAGGGTCCTGGTGCTGCCTCTTTGTCTAGCCGAAGGAACAGAGAATTCAGGTAATTTCCCCAAGGTCACATGGGCAGTAAGAAGTAGAAGCAGGATTTGAAACCAGATCCTTTGACTCCCAAATCAGTGCCCCTTTCCTTGTCCCATCCCGCCTCCAGTAGAGTCACAATATGGCATCACTTGGAAGGGACCTTAGTTGCTCCCAAGGCCAACTGTCCCATTTCACAAAGGGGGAAATTGAGGTCCAGCAAGGGAAGGAACACATGGCTTTTGGCAGCAAGCTCTGCCCTCTCTGGTTACCTTTTGTGGTGGATGTAGCCTGTGCCCCTGTCACCATGGACAGAGCCATGGTCCCTCAGGGTCTCACTGAAAGGATAAAATATGAAGAAAGAGGAGGCCTTTCCTGGGCCTTGGGGGGAACAGAGAAGATGAGAGGGGCCCTCCCCTGGAGTTCTGTCTTAGGCCTCGTGGCCTTCTCATTTGCTGGGAGACTGTCTATACAATATATTTAAAATATATTTTAATATATATTTAAAGTACCTACTATGAGCCAAGTGCTGGGGAAAAAAGATGTGCAACTGTGCCAGCCCTCAAGGTGTTTACCTGTTGTAAGGAGACACGATATGGATATCATCCCTGATGAGTGACCATTCACTGTCTGCTGGAAGACTTCCAGTGACGGGGAGCTCACTACCTCCAGGGAGATTGCCTTCTGCTTTTGAATAGCTTTGATTACCGGGGCTTTTTCAGTGGCATCTGTGCAATCTCCTCCTCACCACTCCTAGAGCTGACCTCCTGGGGTCAGCCTTCCAGCTGTTCAAAGACAGCAATAGCTACTCCCCCCTCGCTGTGTCTCTTTCTCCAGAAGAAGCACCTTCACTTCTTAAAAACGGCAATGAGAAAAACACTTATGGTGCTTTTAAAAACAGTACTGTAAGGTTTACACAATGCCCTCTTGTGAGATAAGTGGAGTATATATCCCCGTTCTACAGATTGGGAAATGGAGGCTCAGGGTGATTGAGCCGTCTGCCCTGAATCACAGTTACATTGGGGGTGGGGATTCGACCCCTACTCTCTGCACTTCAAGACCAGGGCTACGGTTAATGCACTTTTCCCACCCTGATTGCTCTCCTCTGGGGGTTTTCTAGTCTATCAAGATTTTTCTTCAATTGTAGTGCCCAGAACCAATCACTCCACATGGGGCTTGACAAAGGCAGAAGACAGATGGAGCTTTTCTCTCCTTTTATGTGGTCCCCAAGTCTCTCCCAAAGCAGCCCCATATCTTTTCTCATTTTTGCTCTCTTTTCTCTCCTTCTCTCTCTGGATGTCTCCCTCTTTCTCCCTGCCTCTCCCAGTCCTTTTCCTTTCCCTTCACTCTCCTTTTCCATTCCCCTCTCTCCCACATCTGGTTTTTCTTTTTATTGCTTTCCTGCCTACTATCTTCCTTTCTCCTTCCCTCTTCTTCTCTCCCCAACTCTGTCTTCCTCTGTCTCTTTCCTTCCTTGTTTCTTGTAATATACAGAAACCATCCCCCCCAATTTTTTTTTTACCAGCTCCCTTTCCTCTATCTTTCTATGACGTGGAATACTCTGTCTCTCTCTCCCTCTCCTTCTACCATGTCTATTTCCCCCCAACTATATCTTTCTCTGTCTTGGTCACTGACTTCTCTTGATAGCTACACACACTGTCCTTTCTGTGTGTCTTAGGTCTTCCCTGGGTTTTTGCCCATTATGCTTTCTTTCTTCCCTGGTCTTCATATGTCTCTCTCCTATTGCCCATAGCAGATCAAAGTTATAGGCTTCCATACATCCCTGGAAATTCCTTACCTGAGCTCCTTGCTTCTAAGGTCAGGGCTGGCCTTTTGCTGGCTGTCTCCTGCTCTGAGGTCCCAGGGCTCTCCAGTCTGGGAGCCTCTTAGCCCTGAGCTCTCCTTCCCAGGGAGAGCCTGTCTTTCCTTTTCTAGGTCCAGAAAGAGGGCAGATGGTGCCAGGACTAGTAGGAATAGCAGTGTACCGGGGCCAGCACTCGAGGTTGGCCTCGCGGGAGCCCATGCCTGGGTACTGGGATGGGGCATCCACACTCAGATCCTAGAGTTGCCTTCAGCTGGAGTCAACCCCAAGTGCAGTCTCCTGAAGGTTCCCCAGAGATGTTGACCTTCTTGATCTTTCTGGACACTTTTTATGTGGCCCAGGCTGCTTTTCTTCTGTCCAAGAGCCTTGTCCACATCGGGCTCTAAGCAGCTGCTTCTTATCATCCTTGCCCCATGGTGCTGGGGGGCTTGCTGCTGCCAACACCACTGCTACCCCAGGGAAAGGTCCACAACGGCTCTGCTGTGGTTGGAGCTGGGGCTCAACGGCTTCCTTTGGGTTGTTCTCCTGACTCCATGTCCCCCAGAGGTTGGGGGTGGAGGGGACACACCTGGAGCCTGTGGGGGTCGATTTCGTTGGAACCAGCAGGAAGGGGACACTCGAGTGAGTTTCCAGTGGAAGTTCCCTGGAGATAGTTGCCATAGACAAAGTGGAGCCCATGGGAATCAGTCAACACACTGCTAGGCTAGGGAGCTTTCCAGAGTACTGGGCTCTTGGCTTGGGAGATCTTCAGAGTACTGAGCACTTGACTAAGGAGCTCCCCCAGAGTACTGGACACGGCTTGGGAGCTCTCCAGAGCACTGGGCTCTTGGCTTGGGAGCTCTACAGAGTACTGGGCTCTTGGCTTGGGAACTCTCCAGAGTACTGAGCACTTGGCTAGGGAGCTCCCCAGAGTGCTGGGCTCTTGGCTTGGGAGCTCCCCCAGAGCACTGGACACGGCTTGGGAGCTCTCCAGAGCACTGGGCTCTTGGCTTGGGAGCTCTCCAGAGTACTGAGCACTTGGCTAGGGAGCTCTCCAGAGTACTGAGCACTTGGCTAGGGAGCTCCCCAGAGTACTGGATACGGCTTGGGAGCTCTCCAGAGCACTGGGCTCTTGGCTTGGGAGCTCTCCAGAGTACTGAGCACTTGGCTAGGGAGGTCCCCAGAGTACTGGGCTCTTTCTTGCCTAGGTGACCGACTGCTCCACTGATTTCAGGAGAATGACACTCCTCTCCTCTTGTCCCCACCCAGGGTTCTCTACTTTCTGAGGCCTGAATCTTAAATTTTTTTAGGTGGGGGAAGGGAGCACAGACTTTCCTCCCACGTTGAGCACTAAGTGGAGAAAAAACCAAACCAAACTCCTGAGCCCTTTGAGTCATGCCAAAGTCAAATGGGATACCTGGATAGGTAGTGAGTTCCCTGTTCCTCGAGGTCTCTAAACCAAGTCAGTATGGCTACTTACCAGGGACATCATAGAAGGCTTGTTGTTGATGTTGTTCAGGGTTCAATTTGATATATGAAATCCCTTTTAGTTCTCAGAGTCAGTAAATAATTGTAGTGAGTCAAGGGACTGGCATCTGGAGAGACCAGAGAAGACCTGCTGCCCATCCCACACTACTCGAAGGTCCGTCTGGATAGTGAAGATAATAGTTGGCTCAGAGATGTACAGGGTGTTTTCTACCATCTCATTGGAGCCTCACAGTCACCCCAGGGGGTAGGAGCTATTATTAGTTCCACTTTACAGATGAGGGAACTGAGACTCAGTGATGTTACAGGTCTTCTGTCTATCAAATGAGACAATACTTGTAATGTCCTTAGCACAATGCCTGGAACACAATAGGCACTTAATAAATGCTTGTTTCCTTCTCCTTCCCCTTTCCCCAAGAATTCACTTATTCACTACACTGTCTTTTAAGAACAAGAAATCTTGTGTGGCTAGGTGGTGCAGTGAGTAAAGCACCAGCCCCAGAGTCAGGAGGACCTGAGCTTGGTTCCGGCCTCAGACACTTAACACCTACACAAAAAACCTAGCTGTGTAATCTTGGGCAAATTACTTAGCCCCAATTGGCCCCCAAAAGGCAAAAAAAAAGAATAATAAATCTTCTTTGCCATATCACTGACAAATAGATATCTGGGCTTTGTTTATAGACCCTGAATGAGCCCCTGTGGGCTTTGTACCAACAAGCTGGATTGGGGGGGCAGTCAGAGCACATCCTCAAGGCAATTTTGCCTGGAGTCTGGGTTTGGGCCAGTGAAAGTGGGCTGAAATGGGTGGGGGAATAGAATAAGAGCCCAAGAACTTAAATACAAGGAATGATCATGTGGTCAGACTATTTCCCTGGGCTCACTCTGGGGAGTTGAGGAGTGATGCTGCCAGAGCTAAAGAGGAAGAGCTGGACAGAGCCCAGAGGCCCAGACTCAGAGCTCAGGATCCAGTTCCCAAAATATAGAGCTTAGATCCCTCCTAAGATCTAGAACCAGGGCCTAGATCTCAGAACAAGAGCCCAGACTCAGCCTAGAGCCTAGCACTCAAAGCCTTGAGTCCAGTCCACAATCTAAATTCCAGACTTAGATCAATAAATGGTTATCAAATACCTACCGTGTATCAGACACAAGCCTGGGTGATGGGAACATGAAAAGAAAGAATGAAATAATCCCTTCCCCAACTTTCTCCTGGGGGAGACAATGAGCCCACAGGAAACAATACACAGCCTAGATATGAAGATAATCAATACAGATGAATGCCAACCAGTCTGGAAAGGTTGGTGGGGAGAAGGAAAGAATCAGGAAAGGGTTGATGCACAGGAAGATGCTCAAAGTCACATCTTAAAGGAAGTGAGAGAATCTCAAAGGTAGAGGTGAGAAGGGAGGGATTTCCAGGCATGGAGGATGGCCAAGGCAAAGGTCTAGTCATGGGAGATAGAGTATCATGTTCAGTGAATAAAAAGAGGGCAGTTTGGTGGATCACAGAATCCAGGAAGGGGAGTAACATATACTGGGGCTGGAAAGGTGGGTTGAGGCTAGTCTGTGAAGGGCTCAGACTTAAAAGATTGGAGACCAGACTGTAGCCACAGCCCTATCCTTGTCCAGTCTCAGGTCTTAAGGCCCTGCCTCTAGAGTTGAGGACTCAGAGCTCAGGGTCTAAAGCCTAGAACACAAACCCAACAATCCAGACTCTAGGATCCAGAGTCTTGAGCTTAGATCCCAGACTCCGAGATCCAGAGTCTAGAACCTGGATTCTTTTTTAATTTGTCCTTCTTTCTGGAATAGAATCTGGATTCTGTCAGCTGGTTAAGTCATCTGGATTCATGGGTTTGAGTCCTACTCTCTGGGACCTCTGCCTTCTAGGAGCCAGTAGCTGGCCCTGAGCACTCGAGGGACATTTTCTCCTGGGAAATCCCCTAGAAAAAGGCCAAGGAGGGGAAACCCCAGCCTGTGGTTGGCAGCCAGACGCTCCCCACCTCACACAGCACCTGTCAGCTGTGTCTAGGGTGCTAGAGATGTGAAGCCACATTCTGTACTGACCAGCCATTGTAAATCTGGGACCACTTGAGGAGAGAGCCTCAGCTGTCTCTTGAGGAGAGATCCTAGTTTGTCCCTGCCCCTCCCTCCCCCATTTCCTGAGACATCTCCATTGGGATGACCTTCCTTGCTGCCTTCTGAGGCCCCCACCTAGCCCAAGGGTTAGATCTCACTCAGAGACAATGTTAGATTTATAGAAGGGATTCCCTTTGGGGGTGAGTTAAACTATTTGACTGCTGAGGCCTTTCCCAGCTCTCAGGTTCTGGGATTCTGGCTCTTCAGTGTTCTGTCTGAGCCTTCCTTTTCCAGATCCTCTTCACTCTTGCTCTCAAAGATCTTTGTTGACGCCTCCCAGGAGGCTGAAATAGCACCATCTCTTGAGTTAGGGGATATGAGCTCAAACACAGCACTACCAAAGCTTCTTGAGGGTAGGGACTGTCTCACCTTTGTCCTTCTATGCCCAGTCCCCTAGCACACAGTAGGTGCTTAAAATGACTGTTGGTTGATTGACATCTATCAGCCTCAGTTGGCTGCTCCATAAAATCCATGCTCCCCCTAAATCAGAGGGATGTTGGGAAAATTAAATGAGGTACAGCATGGTGAAATGTATCTGCACAAAAATATCTGCCTCCTGATGTTATTTTCTTCGGGGACCAGGTTTCCATATGAGCTTCCCTGGGGCATGTCTTCCGACTCCTATTGGGTTGTGAACCTTTCTCCCAGTGTTCTCTGCTCGCTACTCAAATTATTGGGATTTTCCTAGTATCCTCCTGAATTTGGGAGGATGAAGCAAAAATAACAAGTAGGTGTCCAAAAGAAGCGGGATAATGGAATCCTACATCTAAGACTGGAAAGGATCCCAGAGTCGAGCCCCTCATTTTATGGGGGAGAAACTTGAGTCCAGGGATGTAAAAGGATGTCCAAGTTCATGGAGGTGGGAATCAAGCCCAGTGCCAATATTCTTTCCAGAGGAGGGAGATGGTAAGAGAGAACCAAGTTGCTATTCATAATTGGCTAGAAGAAAGAAGAATGACCAAGTGTGTAAGTGACCAAGAACTGGAGGAAGGTGAAATTACTGATAGTGGCCAAGAAAGTGAAATCAAATCTGCCCATTCCCCTGCCAACACCTGTCAATCGACCCTTGGCAAGAGCCCAGGGAGCCTGTGGTTCCTGAATTTACCAGTACAGCCCAGACAATGACTCAGATCATGAGTGAAAACCCTTTTTCTAGGCTTTGGCCTCAGAGTTGAGCCTCTAGATTTCTGTCTCCCTTGCTGCGGAAGTTGGAGCAGGACTGAATGGGCAAAGTCTGGGGTATAAATGGTGACTTGGGATCTGATATGACCATATTTGGCTTCTTAGACAGAGTTGATTAAATGCTTTTAATTAGTCAATTGTGGAAGTATATTCCCCCTTTTAATTTCAACTGAAAATGTGAAGAGATAAAGAAATATTTATTTAGTCTAAAGTCCTGCCCAGAATTCCTTGAAGGAGGGAAACTATCAGTATTTAATTAAGCTTCTGAGGAAACACTGTTCTTCACTAAAATGCTCCCTCCTGCTTCCGCTTATGCCTAACATCTTAAAAAAATGAAAATGGGTAAAAGTTTGAGAGTTAAAACTAAGATCTCTAGATGAATTGACTTAGGATGGTAACCAGACTTAGAGAAATACCTCATGTCTAAGACCATTGTTGTTATTGTTTTGTTGGTTTTAGTCACATCTGACTCTTCATGACCTCATTTGAAGTTTTCTTATCAAAGATGCTGGAGTGGTTTGCCATTTCCTTCTCCAGCTCATTTTACATATGAGGAAGCTGAGGAAAACAGTTGTAAGTAACTTGCCCAGGGTCACACAGCCAGTATGTGTCTGAGGTCAGATTTGAATTCATACTCCTGACTTCAGGCCCAGGGTTCTATCTGCTGTACCACTTAACTACCCCTGTAATGAAACATAACTTTACCCTGAATTGTTTAACTACCAGATTCTATCTTATTATAAAATTTTTATTCTTCAAGATTCCTATAAAACTTATTTCAAAAATGTCTTCTCTTGGGAAGAGAGATGTCTAAGGGTGTGAGAGGACTGTGGAAATCTGGACATTTCTCTCTCTAAGTTAAAAATGCTTGAATTTAGAACAGGATAAATAAACAAAGATTGTTTCTGGCAGGCTTGTTCCTAAAATGCAGAGCAAAGTGTTCATGTTTTTCTTCAATAGTTAAGTGATGTCTTTGGACTTGGATCCCGAGCCCAGTACAAGTAATCATGGTCTAGAAGAGCTCCTGCTTGAAGGCCTTCCTCAGAGCTGAGGTTCTCCCCATTTGACTTTTTTTTTGCATGTCAAGGCCTGTCATGGTAGTCAGGTGAAATCGATGAGCCCCTCCTCAGAATAATGTTTTTAAATATCTAAGATAAGAAACATAGGATTACAAAGGAATCCAATTATGCTAAAATACAGTCATCCAAATATTAAAAACATTTATGGGCCCCACATTAAGAATCCAGCTGGGTAGCACAATGGACAGAGCACATTGCCTGGAGTCAGGAAGACCTGAATGAAATTTGTCCTCACACACTTAACTGGCTGTGTGACCCTGGGCAAGTCACTACACTTTTCTTAGTCAATGGGGATAATAATTGTAGCCTACCTCCAGGGTGATTATGAAGATCAATGAATGAACATTTCTAAAGCTCTTTGCAAACCTAAAAGTGCTATAGAAATGTGTGCTACAGGTAAGTTGCCTGGTCTTACTGATGCACTTTGAGAGGAAGGCCAAGTCTGCTGGGTGCAGTAAGAGGTATTTGTACATAAGACTGCTGACCTTTGAAGAGAGCAAGCCTTAAGCCAGGCCAGAAGGAATCTTTTCTTTAAGATTTCTAAGAATAAAACTTGTTCCATAAGTGACAGAGGACAATTTCCTTGTCTTCTTAGCACTGGGCAGCAGATCAAGGTTGGAAGGGTTGGCAGGGGTGGATGGTGGGGTGAAGGCAGGGGTCTCATAAGTGAGAAGGAACTTAACTACCTGAAACTCCTCTGGGGAGCTCTATAGCCCCAGCTCTCTCTCCAGGCTTTCAGGCTGTTCCAACTGGCTAAAAGGGATATGTTTTGTGTTTTCTTCATGGTTAGGTGGTGGCTTGTGTAGTAAATAGATGATTCTGTTCAGTGTTTAAAATTAGTTAACCAGAGCTGGTGGAACCTTCAAAGTAAAGAGAAGTGTGGAATCACAAGGTTACAAAGGCCTCCTTACTTGTTCAAGAGATATTTCTGGTCATTAAGGAGACATTGGGCACTTCCTTGGTCAGTGGATCCTCCGACATCAGAGTGGCTGACCTCAAAATTGGTGGAACTTCAGATTGAGAAACCAGGCCTTCAGGGCTTGTAATGCTAAGGGAATTTGAAGATCTTCCCTACCCATTCCCTACCCATTCATCGACCTATGTGCCCAGCTGGGATACATTCTGAATCACATAGAGCCCACTGGGGGAGAAACTTGCTTAAGAAAGCTTGCTTAGAGGAGGCTTGCTTGTAGGAAGGCTTTCATACCTTTTGGTACTAAGTTAATTAGGCACTGAGTCACAAGGGTTGTGGTGCCTCCTGGCTCTGAGAACTGTATATATACTCTGAGTTGGTATTTTGTTTTGGGGGTTTACTCATGAGAAGGATCTTTTGATTTCCTGGTCAAGACTCTGAGTAGCCATATGTTCAGAGCCCCTTGACTACCAGATGTCTGTGCTCTCTTGATCCAGTTCTGTATGTAAAGTGTATAGGGTATTGCTTTACCCAGACAGGAGCCTTGTCTTTGTGCCAATTTCTCTGCCTGTATTTTCTCTATATTTAGGATGTTGACATTTCCCCTGAACTAGTGAATGTAATTAAAAGTAGGATTGTTACTCCATTTTTGAGAAGTCTTTCTTTTAAAAACAGATCAAAGAACCTGTTCTAGCAGCCCATCCTGGGTGTGCTAGGATCCTTGCTATTACAATATTAACTCTGGACAGGAAAAAAAGAATAGAGCCAGGTTCCTTGTAAGAGGGAAGGAACTGAACCTAGACTTCTGGTAGTTAGTGGGCTTTGAAGATGAATCCTCCACTCAGCACCTGAGGTCAATATCTTCTTTGAGAGGAAAAGTTGGGGGGAAATCACAGAGTGAGGACCAGTGTATGACAATATCTCTGTCCCAGGAAAAGTCAGCTCTTCTACCACTAGAGAAATGAACCATAAAAATTTCCAGACAAAATAAATTGGTTAAAGTTTTTTCAAAGAAGGATCCTTAAATCAAATTAGGAGAGTTGTAATAAATAGATTTTTTTGGTTGGGTGACTTGCTAACAATGGAATATTTATTTTTACCTTTTCTAGGAGTTACTGTTCACATCTGTTCAGTAAAAAGGCGCTCAGTCTTGAAGTGGTTGAAAATATCTTCTCCCCAGTGACTCCAAAAACAGAAAAAGAAAAAAGGGGTCCTCTGAAGGAGGTTTGCTATTTTGAGTTTCTAGTGGTAGCAGCTCAGACCCATCTGGTCCTTAAGAACCCCCTCTCTGAAGATATTGTCCTCTTAACTTTTCTCTCTAACTTGGAGAGGAGACATTTTAAAATCAGCTTGAGAATAAGAATCACTTAAAAAGAAAAGAGAAAATTCCATATCAGGAAGAGTTGGATTTGACTGACCCAGTAGGTCTGGCAAGTTCCATTCAATTGCTCAGAATCGAATTGTCTGGAGACTTGGAAGCAAAGTTACCTCAAAGGGAACAGGGGAGCCCATGCATTCACAAGTTGTCAAGCAAGAAACCAAAATGGAAATGTTTGATGTGGAGAAAAGAGAAAACCAGAGAAAATCTCTGATTATCTGTGAATCAACTAATCAACAAGTATTAATTAAGTTATTACCATGTGCCAGGGACTGGGTTCCTGATGGAGATACAAATATGAAGAATGAGACCATTCCCACTTGCAAAGAGCTTACATTTTAGTGGGGGAGATGAGAATATATGAAAATATGTAGCCTAAATATGAAATTAATAAACATACACACGTAGTTAAAAACCAGGTAGACTGGGAGAGAGGGCATGAGCCATCGAGGGCATCAGGAAAGGCTTCATGCAGAAGATGGTGCTTGAGCTGTGTCTTAGAGGAAGAGATGCAGAAAAGGAGGGGAGAGCATTCAAGCATGGGGGAAGCTTAGAGATGGAAGGTGGAAGGTCATCAGTAAAGGCCATTTTGACTGGATTTTAGACTACAGGAGGTTGAGTAATTTTCAGTGAGGTTGGAGAGATAAATTAAAGCAGGCTGTATGTGGCCTTTAAAGTTAACCAGAGGAATTTGCATTTTATCCCAGTCATTAATAATGGAATCAATTGAGTAGGGGAGTCACCTAGTCAGATCTGCCTTTAAGGAAAATGACTGTGGTTGTCAGTGTGCAGAGTAGACTAGAGTGGTGAGAGACTTGAAGCAAGGACAAAAGATAGAAGGCTATCTGGAAAAGAGATGATAAAACTGTAAGCTCCCCGAGGGCAGGGATTGTCTTTTTCCTCTTTTCATATCCCTAGTACTTAGCACAGTGCCTGGTGCATAGTAGAACACTTAATAAGTGTTTATTGATTGAAGAGGGTTTGAACTGTGCTGTGTAAATGTGGCAGAGGTTGGGTGTGAGGGATGTTGTGAAGACAGGAATGGCAAGATTTGACAGCTGAGAGAAATGATGATTAATAACCAGTGATTTGGGGAGATTCAGATTTGCCCCATTTTCCTTTTACCCTCAGTTCAAGACCTCAGTCTCTGAAGGTTAGCTAGCTTTATCCATCCAGACACCCCCCCCCCCCATTATGCTCTTCTCAGGTTTGAGCAGGGATCAATTCTTTGAATAGATTGTGCAAGACTGGGGGCAACTATGAGGTAAAAAAAATCATCAAAGTTCAGGTCCAGTCCCTCACTGTAATGTTCATTTTCTCATTAATTGTTAGACAGTCAGAATTGATTGCCACCCTTGGGAATGCCCCTCTTCTAATGGGCGTCTAAGCCATGAACATACGGCTATGATGGTTTTTGTTCTAAGAAAGATGTGGCCAAATGACCATGCTTTTATTAAGATTCTGACATTTTTAATAAAATGATTAAATTACCCAGAATTCATGTGTCGTGAATCTTTTGAAACACCACACAGCATATTGGATTCTTGGGATGAGGATATGAGGAACTGAGGATAATCCCAAAATTAATCTCTTGAGACACTGGAAGATGGTGCCTTTGACAGAAAGAGGAATGGGGAGAAAGGAAGAGAGAGTGACAGATGATGGCAAGGGATTTGAGATAAGGACATGGGAGAAGGAGCTCATTTAGAAGCAAAGTTATGTAACTGATTTGAAATACAGAAGAAAACTGGGGTATTTTGCAAATAGCATTAGTGGTGAGGGGAATGAAAGTAGATCTCAGAACAATGTGAGCTGTGGTTTGGAAGCAGAAGAGTATAAAGTCAAGACATTAATAATATTAAAAAGAAAGTGAAATGCTTAACATAAAAAGACATGCAATCCTGTGGTTTACAGGAATCAGCCTCGGTTAATTAGCACCAGTAACTGAGAAAAAAGGGGAATGAAAAGTAATGATAGGGGATATTGATGTTGACACAGTGTAGACTTAAAACTTAATAAGACAATAAGGAATGCATAAACATCCTCTTGAGAGCAGAAGATTTTAAGATACAATTCTGAGCACCAAGACATGAACTCATTCAGAGTCCAGATGCCTGGCTTCAATTTCTCACCTCCCAACCGAGGGCAGATAGAACAAGTGACTTTTCATTCAAACAGGAACTGATTCCAAGTCCTCATGTTTTGCCAGCTGGAGAAGCTCTAGCCAAGGTCTCCTATAAAAGGGAGAAGAAAATCTCAGAATGTACAGAGAGTGACAATACAAGCCTAAGGAAGCTTTATTTTTTAGATATTATTGAGATGAGAGAAGAGCAAGAGATCAAGATTTTTCCTTCTTTTGGTCTTTATTTCTTTGGTTCCAGCCGATGGAGAACTTCTTAACGCTATGGATAGGCTCACTTACCTTGGCAATACACTCTCCAGGGCTGTCCACATAGATGGCGAGGCTGATGCACCCATTGCCGGAGCTAGCTGAGTGTTTTTGGGCTCTGGAGGAAAGTGTGATAGAGAAGAGTTGTTAGGCTTCCTGCAAAACCGAAGATGGACAGAGCCATGGTGCTGACCTCATTGTTGTATGCCTGTGAAATCTGGACAGTCTACCAGTGCCATGCCAGGACGCTGAATCTCTTCCATTTGAATTTTCCTAGGAGATCCTCACATCACCTGGTAAGATAAGGTATTGGACAGTGAGGCCCTTTCTTGAGCTAGACTGCTAAGTATCCAAACTCTACTGCAGAAAGTACAACCCCACGGGCTGGCCGTGTAATCTGAATGTCATATACATACATTTGCCTAAAAGACTTTTATGGAGAACTCACACAGGGCAAGTGCTCACACGGATGTCAGAAGTGAGACAAGGACACCTTCAAGGTCTTTCTGAAGAACAATGAAATTAATTGTGAGCCGTGGTAGACACCGGCACAAGAATGCCCAGCACGAAGTGCCTTCCTTCAAGAAGGCAGTGTGCTCTGTGACCAAAGAAGAATTGCAGTAGCTCAAAAGAAATGTGAGATGCTCAAAGTTAGAGACATGTCCATTCCAAGTATTCATATGGAGTATTCACAGTCAGACACACCTTACCCAGACCCAAACATAGGGATGTCATTTTGGTCTTCTTTGAGCATGAAGGACAACAGCCAAATAACTGTAAACCACCAAAATTTCCTTTGAAAGCCAGACCTTCATTACTGAGTTCAGGTGTCCCATTGTAAAGGACTTTGGATACCATGGCTACTGAGGAAAAGGACAGAGTTACTGTACTAGTAACTTCTCTGCTCAAAACATT
This sequence comes from Petaurus breviceps papuanus, assembly GCF_028583685.1. Lineage (NCBI taxonomy): Eukaryota > Metazoa > Chordata > Mammalia > Diprotodontia > Petauridae > Petaurus > Petaurus breviceps. The sequence goes on along the minus strand of NW_027186947.1, from coordinate 50,224 downwards.
CTTTGGAGGTTTTGCTCTCCAGAGCCAAGAGACTGTGTCTTCTGGCGTTACAGGACTTATGCAAAATAGAGCTGACTGCCCACCCCCTACTGTGACACCAACCTCTTGCTTCACACACACACTCTCTCCGTCTCTGTTTCTCTGTCTGTGTCTCTCCCTGTCTCTGTCTCTCTCCATCTCTTGCCTCAGGATATTTCCTCTGGTTGTCCCCATGCCTGGAATGTTCTTCATCCTCATCAAAATCCTACTGAATATCCTGGCCTCCCTCAAGTCCCAACCGAAATCCCACCTTATACAGGAAGCCTTTCCCAACCCCTCTTAATTTCAGAACCTTTTATGTTTTAATTATTTCCTATTCATGATGTATATGGTTTGTGTAAATTTTCTTTTTTTCTCCCCCATTAAATTGTGATTGCCTCGAGGTCAGGGACTGTCTTTTTTTAAGTTTTCTTTTGTATTTATATACCTTGTGCTTAGTATAGTGCCTAGCACATAGTAGATGTTTAATGTGTTTATTGACTGACTGGCCCGTAGTATATCTCCCACCTTTGACTATCTATTCATTGCTGATAAAGGGCCGTTCTAGGAGGAACCATCAAAGATTTGTCCGAGAATATGAGATGTATTGTCATTTAGCCTTTGGAGCAGCCAACTGTCCTTATCACTGTGGACCTTTCTACTTTAGTAGTCAGAAATGAATTCTTTTTAGGAGGTATGGATAAGTGTGCATGAATCTATACAAAGTGTGACGATTGATGCACAACCTGCCATTATCGATGATGGCACTATTCTTTACATCAATATCCCTTAATAACATTTTGTAAAGAATTAAATTTAGCTCTGGTTCCTGGTACTGGCAATTCAAGTGAGAATGGGATCATGTTGCTATTTTGCTGTAGAATCCATAGTTGGGAAAGAAAGTAGATGGTTGTAAATGCTATGCTATCGATTTCAAAAATGACTGTTGAGAAACAAAAATAAATACATGTTGCTTCCCATTGCTTTCATTGTTCCTTTTTTGGTTTGTTCTCTGAATCCCTTTCACCAAAAAAAAGCATGCCATGAACTCCCAGGGAAATCTATTATACTGTTCATAATACTCTTTACTCATTAAATTTTATAATAACTATAATGATACCTTTTGTCTCAAAGTATATACACCAATTAAAATTTATATAATATACTTTTAAACTATTAAATATATTTTACATATAATTATGAAATCTCTAAATATTAAATCATAAAACTCTAATTATAAAAATTACAAATATTTTACATTAGACATTTTGTAAGAATTAAAAGAAGTAACTCAGCAAGATCTCATATGTTTAGTATCATCTGCAAGACTTCACATTGAATTTCTTAATTTTACAAATTTTTGTTGACTATAAATGACATTTAAATAAAACAATTCCAAAAGATTTGGAATATATTTAATATAATGCAATAATTATACATAAACTTAATTTTGATGTTAGACTTTTTTATTTGAACAAAGGTTTGCAATATTTGACTCAATACTGAGTCCCTGGCTATTTTCTGTAGCAAAAGTCAGTGTGGAACCATAAAGAGAGTACTGCATTGAAAGTCAGGGGACCTGGGTTGCTCCCACCATCTTTGTTACTGTGGACTAGCCAGATTCCCACTCTGGGTCTTAGTTTGCTCAGTTGTATAACAAGATGGAACCTTGTAGTTCTAAATTCCATGATGCTATGATCTTGCAGTAGGACTTTCCCAGGGCTGCCAGATGAGGGCATTATGCCCTAAGAAATCACCATCTTGTGCCATCTACTCTTGCAGAACCATCAGAGTGAGGCACGTAGAGCACAGGTAGCCAGAGCTGAAATATACCTGAAGATCATGGGCTTTCAGGGTCATCTAAGTCTGAACCTAATGGGACAAAGCTTTTGTAAGGATCAGGCCTTGCAGTCTTGTTGAGGACAGAGGACCTTCCCAGAGTCCGAGGGATTCATCACACTATAAGAGGATTTAGAACTGCCAGAGCTGCATAGAAGCGAAAAGACCACCAGGAGGCAGTGTAGCACCGTGGAAAGAACTCTGAATTTGGAAGAGAAGGTCTCAAGACTGAAATTTAAATTCCAATGCAGTCACTTACTGTTTATGTGACTCTGGGTAATTCATCCGACTTCCCTGGACCTCAGTTTCCTCATCTATGAAGGGATGAACCCAATGACCTTTGAGGCATCTTTCAGCCCCAGATCTATGATCCTGTTAATTAATTAATCCTATAACCCAATCCAAGCAGAAATACTCTCTACTGCCTCCCTAGAGGTGGTCATTCAGCCTTCACTTGAAGATCCGCAGGGATGGGAAATTCACTGCCTCATATAAGGATCTATTGTATCCTAGAATATCAAGCTAGAATCAATCAAGTATGTGTTGAGTACCTACTGTGTTCCAGGCACTGTGTTAGTCACTGGAGATTAAAAGACAAAAACAAACAGTCCTTACCCTAAAAGGGCTCGCATTCTAGAAGGAAATTATCTGATCCCCCATTTTACAGGTGAAGAAATTGAGGCCAAGAAAGCTGAAGGGACTTGACTAAGATCACATGACATGCAGCCCTCTTCCATGGGTATGGGAGACCGAATCTGTTGTTCAGGCTTCCGCAGAAGGAGAGGCACTGTCTGTGGTCCTGAAACTGTCCATGAATTGCAGGACTAAGGATCAAAATATAGGCGTCAGAATCCACTGACAAAAATTCATTTCCAACTTGACTTCATCTGGGCCCACGCAGAGCCACAAATTATGGGGTGACAAACTGTGATGAGGGCAACTCAGGGGGAGGAACAGAGCAAGCTAGAATCTCACTGAGTCTCACCTGGCTGAGAATTCCTTGAGAGACTGGTCCTGGATTTGGGGGCATCAGGAAGGTACCAAGACCAAAAACTGGGTGCTACTGTGAATAGAGTGCCTAGCACAGAGTCAGGAAGACCCGAGTTTAAATCCAGCCTCAGACTTTACTAGCTGTGTGACCCTGAGCAAGTCACTTAACCTCTGCTTACCTCAGTTCCTTCGTCTGGAACATGGGGATAATAAAAGCACCTTCTTCCCAGGGTTGCAGTGAGGATCAAAGGAGATGATAATTATGAAACACTTAGCACAGGGTGTAGCACATAAGCACTATATAAATGTTAGCTATTGTTGCTTTTTTATCCTAGCACAATCATGTAAGAATCTAGCGAGCAGCAGCATGGTTAGTGGCTGTACCTAACTGTTCCTTGCATACTGCCATTACAAATTCTTGCACCAGTGGTGCATGCTGACCCCCAGCCACCTGTTACAAAACTTAGCTCACCCTACTCAAGAACACCTTCTGTTCCTCCTCTTTGAAAAATTTATTTTATTTCTATTTTATGAAATAAACCAAGCATTTCCATGATATAGAATAATAAAAAAGATGATTGTACACAAAACTGCAACTCTCCTATGTATAGCTTGCTATTCTTTTTAAATATACAACAAAATTATTGTGTACATTTTTCCCTTTTCCCCCCTCCTCCTCACACCCGAAAGATGGCCACCATTTGTAGCAGCAAGCACCCTAAGCGTCCTCAGGGCGTCTGCCACCACAGGTTCTTGGATCTGCTTTGATAAAGGAAAGCAACTCAAAATGGGTTAACAAGCTTACTTTAATCAGTCAAATATGTATTGTTTACCTAGCTCAGGGGAAAGAGGTCAGCATCCTGAACTTCAGAGTATACAGACAGAATTATTAAGTCAGAGAAACAGATCAAGTAGACAGATTTCAAACTGTCCAACCATTACATCCATACCAAATCAACATCTGGGTTTCAACATCTGGGTTTTTCAAAGCCGAGGCGGGGCTCTCAACAACGGCTTCCCAGAATCCAGATCAAATCAAAGAACACTTCTCAAAGTGAGTCCCAAAACAAAGCTACACATCAGGGCTTATATAGCCTTCTCCTGGCTCAGAGAATGTAACAACCTTTTGGACCCATTGGCCAATCAAAAAGTATCTACTGAAAAACAAGCCTCCTACCCCAGGCTCCAGGTGCACTTTAGCCTAGGGGCAGGGAAGATCTTTAAATTTACATTCCCATTACACCATTAGACACAAATAATCATATATATGCAAACTTATTCTATACAGGCTTCTATTTATCATTTCTTTCTCTGGATACAGATAGCATCTTTATTCATACATCCTTTATAATTATTCACTCAAAGTCATTCTTAAAACAATATTGTTGTTACTGTATACAATGTTCTCTTGGTTCTGCTCATTTCATTCTTCACTGTCTCATGCATTCATTATCTTGTACACGTCTTTCCATGGTTTTCTAAGATTACTGAGCTCATCATTTCTTACAGCATAGTAGTATTCCTTCATAATCATAGACTACAACTTTTTTTAGCCACTCCCCAATTGATGGGCATCCCTGAAATTTCCAGTTCTTTGCCAACACAAAGAAAGCTGCTAAAACATTTTAGAACATATAAGTTCTTTTCCTTTTTCCTTAATCATTTTTGGAAATAGACCAAGTAATGGTATTGTTGGGTCAAAAGGTATACAGGCAGTTTAACATCTTTTTGAGCATAATTCCAGATTGCTCTCCAAAATAGTTGGATCAGTTTACAATTCCACCAATAATGAATTAATGTCCCAATTGTTCCTCATTCCCTCCAACATTTGTCACTTTCCCCTTCTATCATTTTATAGCATAATATAATAATATAATATATAATAATCACTTTGGTCAATCTGGTAGGTGTAAAATGCTATCTCAAGGTTGTTTCAATTTGCATTTCTTTAATCAATAATGACTTAGAGCATTTTTCATATGACCATAAATTATATTGATTTTTTTTTCATGGAATTCTTTCTTTATCATGCTTACATCTCTAATCTGGTCCAGCAAAATTCCTAGCTCATGACAGATAAGGTTTGACATAATATCTTCCTAGCTTTAACCATAAGATACTCCCTCTATTTCTATAATCTAACTGATATAACACTATACTCTGACTATATTGTTTGTAACCTAAGAGAAAAGCCCCATTTGAGAGATTCTGTCAAAGAGCTATGAGTAGAACACTCTATGATGACTACCACTCAACTCCAGTTATTCTATCAGTCAGCAAGCATTTATTAATCATCTAGTACTGGTAAGACTACTTAAGATACTGTGAATATTAGCTACCTTGCATATTTCTCAGAAGTGGCAAGGTTCCATGGAAAGACTGCTTAATCCATACTCAGAGCACCTTGGTTCAAATCCCTTCTTGGCTATTTGCTCCATCTCACTTTGGATAGGTTCCCCAAGTCTCCCTCTCTAATACGCAATTTCCTTCTCTGGAGAGGGGTTTGATTTCATAATTATATACAATATATGATAATTCCAGGTCAATCAAAATATGTAATAAAAATCTGAATAATGAGACTTCATGGGATTCATTATTGGCATTAAAATGAAAGCAATGGCCCTGGGAAAATGGATTAAAGGTGGTAGGTAGATTTAGAATAAGCAATGCCTCTTGCCTAGCTACTGATGTTTTGATTATTACAGTTTACTTGTGACCAGCTTGGAGGACAGCCCTTGAGGGGAGTACTCGCAGAAGGATTGAGTGGTTTCAGAAAAATGATTCTTCAAGGTTAAGTAACTGTTGTCCTAGACTGATGAGACTGAGGAAACAAACTATTAATATTTATCTTTCTCTGTAATAAGCTGTGAAATTTCCCTCATTGAATATTCCTATTAATATTATTTCAAAATGTCTCTTTGATTAGCTCTTAGTCATTCTGGCTGGGTAGGTGTTTCAGAAATATTTCCTACACTGGTTGATTTCTGGATGACGAAGTAGAAAAGGGAAAAACCTTGTTCCTAATACAATAATTAGTTATTAAGTACAAGAGAGAAATAATCATTTCTCACATTGGTCTTTGGTACAGAAAGCCATGCAGTAGGCAGAGACAAAAACCTAGCGTGCAGACATACTAGAATCTCCAGTCCTTTAATCTGAAGAATGGACAGAAAGTTCTGCAGAAGCTGAATAAGATCAAAATGGTCCAACTTGATGGACATTGGAATTTAAAAGTAACATTATTCTGCTGTTTAGGGGGTCAGTGGAGAATCAAAAAGTCTTAGTCACACACACACACAAACACACACACCCCAAATAGATATTCTGAATCTATTTACTGATTCTTCTAATATAGCTATAACTCTCATCTGGAGAGTGTACTCCCTATTCTTTGTTCAGTCCAACAAATCTTATCATGCATTGTACTACATTTTCAGATTATACATGTTGTGACCAGATGGTTGCAAAGGTCAGAGAGTCCATGAATTTTCCTTCCCATAGTAAATATCTGGCATTATTCCAGGAGCACTGATGAATAGCATAGACTAGTTTCTCCCAAGGACTTCATTTACCACATATCATGGGAGACTACTCAGCTTGACATGCATCATTCTAAGATCTTTGAGTCAGAACCCAGACTCCCTTCTCATAGGGTTTGCACTCTCTCTCTCCCTCCCTCCTTTCCTTCCTTCTTTCCTTCCTTCCTTCCTTCCTTCCTTCCTTCCTTCCTTCCTTCCTTCCTTCCTTCCTTCCTTCCTTCCTTCCTTCCTTCCTTCCTTCCTTCCTTCCTTCCTTCCTTCCATCCCAACAGTCATTCATGCAGGTCTGATTCTACCTAAATCTATCACTGCTTGGGTCACTTCTCCTAACCTTTTTTTTCCACAAGAATAACATGAGAAACTTCATCAAATGCTCCATTCAAATCCAGTTACTCTATTATATCAAAGTTGAAAAGGACTTTAGAACACTGACTATCATAGCCTAGAGAGACCTTAGAACATGGAAGGGAGAATATCAGTGGTGGCAGTGTAATGGGAATGTAAATTTTTAAGATCTTCCCTGGAATGTAATAGTAATGGAATTTAAAGATCCCCCTGTATTGGCTTGGTTTTTTGATTGATTGTGTTAAAACCCAGAGCTTGTGAATCCCACTTGTGGGATGGGCTTGTTGACATGAAAAGAGAGGGCTGAACTGGGAGGAGCTGGTGGTGTGAATTTAGAGAGACACAAGAGAGAAGGGGCAGAAGAATTTTTTGGAAGCAGCATTGTGGAGGCAGAGAGAGACTGAGAGGATTACTGAGGGCCAGTTTGAATTGCCCAGGGCTTTTTAGAGCTGCCACCCAGAGCTGCCAAGGACTGAGAAGACATGTCTGTGATGCCAGTACTTTGTCTGTCTGTTTTGATGTTGTTTTGCCAGATTTGTCGATTGGTGAAGGACAGTGCTGTTGCTGCAGAGGTCCTAGAACATTGCTGTTGGTTCAGAAGCCCTGAAGAAGGATTTTCTTGTTGTATGTTTACAAAAATCCTGGAAGAGGGTCTTGCTGATGTTTTCAGGGATCCTAGGACTGTTCTGCAGACAGAGAATGAATTAATGAGGACACTGGCAATGTATTGTGTGGCCTTGCTAAGCTTTGTCTCCCCAGGAACAAAGATTGCTGAGAACTTGCCTTGGGTCAAGATGAAGAAAAGACCTCTCTTTGGTTATTAAATGCTGTGATGATATCTTAAGCATGTTGTTACTCTGGGGTAGATTCAATTGTGATCCAAGGGTGGGGAAATTTTGACGTTTTGTGCTCTGTGACTGACCAAATGAATGTACTTTGCTTATGCTTGGAAACTAATCTCCATCTGAGAAGAGGGGTTTGTGATTGACTAAGTGAATGTAATGTCCAGGGGTGGAGTAGTACTTGGAAATTATTGAATTACACTTGGTGAATGCTGTATTTTGAATGATGCTATATTTTGATTTTCTCTGTGCTTAATTTGTCACTGAGTAAAATGGAGAGCAGCTATGCTGGTATTTTGAAACTTGGGAAGTTGCCTTTGCTTGGCATTGCAGGCAGGGGACTTAGAGCATGGAATGTCAGAGTTGAGAGAAATTGTAGAAAGGGAAACACCGAGAACCAGACCCTGGAGGGATGTTAGAACATAGAATAACAGAACAACAAGTGACCTCAAAATCATCTAGTCTGTGCAATTTACAGATGCAAAAGCTGAGATTCAGAGAGAAGAGGTTTTTGGGTTTACCCCTGCCAGAGCTTTTTGGGAATCCAGAGTGATAGAGCCTGGCTACTGGGGAACTCTGAGAGGGTTATTGTCCTGTTCTTCCTATCAGAACTGTTACCCTCTATATGGATATATGTCCTATGTCGTCCCCACTCTTAGTCACTTCAAATTTGACCTTTCTTCTGTTCCCAACAGGACGGGAAAGGGTTGAGACCTTTCTCACCTGCTGAACTGAAAGGCAGAAATCCAGGCTGGAGAGGGAAGGTGTTGCAATGAGAAGACAGAAGGTGGAGCCAGTGGGCCATAGGGATGTGCTCTCACAGGGCTGGGATCATACCCAAATGAGGTCAGAGAAAGAGGAACAGGTCTTCTAAGTACAAAAATGCTTTTGGCAGCTCTTTCTGTGGTGGCAAAAGTAACTAGAAGTGAAAGGGACTCCCTGGTTCTCCTGCAGAAAGCTGGGTCCAGGCTTCTGAGAGAAATGGTTATTTCTCTCTCGTAATTAATAACTAATTATTGTGCTAGAACCAAGGATTTTCCGCTTTTTACTTCCTCATCCAGAAATCATCCAGTGTGGGAAATCTTGGGCAAAGACTTACCCAGGCTAAGATGTAATCAAAGACAGTGCAAGACACCTAAGTTTAGGAGAATGGGGGCTTCCTGCTCACACAGGTGATAAGGAAATCAACAAGCCCCTTTAATGAAACCCTCCTCACAATGAGCCCATGTCTTATTACTACATTCATTTTCTCATTGTTAGCCAGTCAGAGTTGAACCCTTATTTTTCCAAGGGCATATACGTTGGGAGCCCAGCACCACGAGGGTCTGTGGCATTCAAGAGTGCCACTGACTGCGTTTCTTAGTGCCATGCCAGCATTCTTAATAAAACAATTAATTACCCAGAAACCAAATCTTTTGACCTTTTAAAACGTGACAATTCTGAGAGCTGTCTCAGGGGGGCTGGCCTGGGACCTGCTTTGGATAACCTGGACTTCCAGGGTGTCAGGGCATCCATTCTTTTCCTCTATTTCTGCATTTCTGAGGGACCAGCAGCCTTTCCATGGGAGTTACCTGCAGCATGCTTCTACTATTCTGCTCTAGTGCAGAAAGAGCCCTCGAGGTGCTGCTGTGGGTTACCCTGGGTGAGTGTGGAAGGGCCTTGGAACTGAACCTTCCTCTAGAAGTTGCTGCCACCACTGTTCAGGTACCAGAAGATCTCCACTCTTCCCAGAAGCTGACATACAGGAGAACACCTGGTTGTGGCAGAAGCCCCCATGGGGGGATCATGGCAGTCTGCAGGCTTTGGGACCCAGTGAGGACCCCACTGGCATGTAAAGTACAGGACTGGGAAGAACAGGGTGAGGAACCAGCAGCTACATTGAGTGCCATGCCTTATTTAGTGACTAGCCTTCCAGTGCCCCGTCCAGGGCTTGGCACATAGAGGGCACCTTCTAACTGTCTGCAACGGATTGATTTTCAAAGGGACAATCATGAATGGAGAAGTTTGGGAGTGATCTGCTTCAGCCCTGGATGGAACAGTCACCAGGAGTGAGTGAGGCAATCTTAACGAAAGGAAAGGGCTCTAAAGGGAAAGCTGGAGGGGCTACCTGCCCAGTGAGAGAAGGCCCAGCTGAGGGTAGGGTTGTTTGTGCACCTGAGTCCCACAGAGAATCCCCCTCCCTTCCAGTGCTCATGAGGGGGGTGACTACCCAGTCTTTTCCCAGGCCTGACCTAAGGACATCCACTCTCCTCCTCAGGTCCAAGAACAGTCTCAAGGTCCCCATATTTGCTTCCCCTGAGGCCTTCCTGCCCTTCAGACAGAAATCCTTTTAGTCTCTCACGATGACTCTCCATCTCAACCCACACTCCAAGAAGAGTTTTCCATTCCCCCCACTCTTCTCAAGCCCTCACCTCTATCTTCCTTCCTTTACAGGTGACCTTGCCCTCTGCTAAGAACACTGAGGTCATTCCATGATTGCCCTCAGCCCTTGTCCTCCCCTTTACAGATCTCCATCCATTCCATCATGGCGGACTAGCCAATAGGATTCCAGTGCATTCAAGATCTGCCCGGCCTAGTGCCTCTGGAGGTGAGAGGAAGGGACCTCCATGCTGGTGCAGGAG